>NW_017674309.1:7608-19877 GCF_001879085.1 Nicotiana attenuata | reverse complement strand
CCTAATATACTTATACTTAGTGCATAGTATAGCGTAAGTATATATATATATTATATATATATAAGCTATATTCGATATAATATTACCTAATACACTTATACTTAGTGCATAGTATAGCGTAAGTATATATATATATATATATATATATAGTATTACCTAATACACTTATACTTAGTGCATAGTATAGCGTAAGTATATATATTATATATATATATATATATATAAGCTATATTCGATATAATATTAGCTAATGCACTTATACTTAGTGCATAGTATAACATAAGTATATATATATTATATATATATAAGCTATATTCGATATAATATTACCTAATACACTTATACTTAGTGCATAGTATAGCGTAAGTATATATATATATATATATATATATAGCTATATTCGATATAATATTACCTAATACACTTATACTTAGTATATATATATATATATATATATATTCGATATAAAATTACCTAATATACTTATACTTAGTGCATAGTATAGCGTAAGTATATATATATATTATATATATATAAGCTATATTCGATATAATATTACCTAATACACTTATACTTAGTGCATAGTATAGCGTAAGTATATATATGTCACGACCCAATTTCCAAACCCGGTCGTGATGGCGCCTCTCGTGAAGACAAGGCCAGCCAACTAACCCAAATCGTCTCTTTAACATTTATTAAACATAAACGAATAGGTGAATATAGCTTAACGACAATAATAACCAGTATGTACAACCCAACACAACCCGACCGGGGTGTCACAAGTCACGAGCATCTAAAGAAACCTGAACACAACTACAGGGCCAATAATAATATATAAGGAAAAATCCTGGAAATCAAAAGACAACATCCGGTGCCGCGAACGCGGGCGGTCACCTTACTCAGCTACAATAGCCATACCTTCAATCAGCTAATAACCCGCTACCGGGTGAACAATACCTGCAACTGCACGCGAGGTGCAGGGAGTAAAGTGAGTACTTCCAACTCAGTGGTAATAAGAGTAAATAATAACTGAGAGGCAAGAAATCACGTAAGAGCACTCCATCATGCTATATAGGACAGTACAACCCTTTTTAGAAAATAGTAAGACAGTGAAGAATCCTTTAGAAAATATCTGGCTCAGTTTAAAAACCTCTTTTGAAAATATCCTTTTACAACAGTCAAGCAAATGAATGCGTATTCAGATAATGCAAGTCCGCACATAAGTCAGCCCCTCGGGCACAGCACTCCATAAACAGTTAACACCAGGGCGTCTGGTAAACAGTACAAGCAATAGCATGGATGCCAATGATATGAGAGTGCTAAATGTCATCACACGTAGTACAAACAGGAACCAATGCATGAATTCAATGCAATGCATATGACCGCTGCGGCGCGCAGCCCGATCCATTTGGGTACCCGCGCTCACTGTGGGGGTTCAGACTCCGGATGGGCTCCTACAGTCCAAGCGCAATATCATCATAGTATCGCTGCGGCGTGCAGCCCGATCCATCCTCAGTCCAGAACATGCAAATGAGCCACTCGGGCAATGTCAAGTAATAGCTTTTAACTCAAAACATCAGAAAAATGCAATTTAAGTCTTTAAACTTTAACAATATGACTGCACATTTCAAAACAGGGTTTAACTCAGGACTAAAATTATTTAATATGCTAAGTGTCATGAAAACAGTGATAATAATCCCTAAAGGATTCAAATAATCGGCACGAAGCCCAAAACATGGCAATCAACCCAAATCACGATAGCATCAAGTAGGTTTCAGTCAATTACGCAGTAAAATCAACAACCGGGACGGACCAAGTCGCAATCCCCAACGGTGCTCTACCCCACGCTCATACCTGGCGTGCAAGTCACCACAATACAGCACTATGATGTGCAAATCCGGGGTTTCAAACCCTCAGGATATCATTTACAAGTATTACTCACCTCGTACCGGTGAAATCCTTAGCTCGCGACGCCTTTGCCCCTCAATCGGCCTCCACGCGCGTCGAATCTAACCAAAACCAGAGCGAATACATCACAATATGCTAAGGGAACAATACCCAATCGAAAACAATCGAAAATTAGCAAGAATATCGAAACTAGCAAAACCCAAGCCCCAGGCCCGCTTCTCGAAAAATTACGAAATTCACTTCACCTAATTCCTCGTCTCGCCACGAGTCCATATGTATAAAATTTACCAAAATCGGAGTTCGTTTGACCCTCCAAATTTCATTTTTACATCATAATTTTCTCAAACCCTAACTTCCATTTTTAACCTTTAATTCCTTGGATTTTCAGTGTTAATCCATGATTTTACACCATAATATCATAATCTAAGTCTAAGAATCCATACCTGATGATAGCCCTCGAAACCCTCTTCAAAAATCGCCCAAAATCTCCTTAGTCCCAAGTCCAAAATGTTTCTTCTCTTTCAAAATCGTGAAAACACTGTTCACTTAAACTCAGCCAGGTTTCGCTTCTGCGGTTGGGATACTGCACCTGCGGCTCCCGCTTCTGCGCAAAATAACCGCTTCTGTGGTCTAACTTAAAATCCTCAGGACCGCTTCTGCGGTCACCACCCGCTCCTGCGATATCCGCTTTTGCGGACTGCCTTCCGCTTCTGGGAAAATTGCCAAGCCCTCAAGGACCGCTTCTGCGATCACAGCTCCGCCTAAGCGGCTCCGCTTACGCGGTCCTAGACCTGCAGAAGCGGGAATACCAGAAACAGCATGCCTTCAGCTGTATGAAATTCCAAAAACTCCCCGTTAGCCATCCGAAATTATCCCGAGGCCCCCGGGACCTCAACCAAAAACACCAACACATCCTAATACCTTATTCAAACTTGTTCCAATCCTCAAAACACTTCAAACAATGCTCAAACCATCAAATCACATCGGATTCAAGCCTAAGTTTCTTAAAAACTTCCGAATTATGCATTCGACTAAAAACCCGACCAAACGATGTCCGAATGACCTGAAATTTTACACACATATCCAAAATTACCTAACGGAGCTACAGCAACTCTAGGAATTCCATTCCGACCCTCGGATCAAAATCTCACCTATCAACCGAAATTCGCCAAAATACTAACTTCGCCAATTCAAGCCTAATTCTACACCGGACCTCCAAAATCAATTCCGATCGCACTCCTAAGTCACAAATCATTTCCCGAAGCTAACCAAATCACCGGAAATCACATCCGAGCCTTCTAACTCATAAGTCAACGTCCGGTTGACTTTTCCAATTTAAGCCTTCCTTAAAGAGACTAAGTGTCTCATTTCCTATCCAAACCAATTCAATTCAACTCTAACACACCACATACCNCTCGAACCGGTGAAATCTCAAACCCGCGACGCCTTTGCCCCTCAAATCGGCCTCCACGCGCGTCGAATCTAACCAAAATTGGAGCGAATACATTATAATATGCCCAAGGGAACAATACCCAATCGAAAACAATCGAAAATTAGCAAGAATCTCGAAACTAGCAAAACCCGAGCCCCGGGCCTACTTCTCGAAAAATTACAAAATTCACATCTCCGGATTCCTTATCTCCTCACGAGTTCATACATACTAAGAACATCAAAATCCATCCACAATTGACCATTCAAATCCCAATTTAAAATATCAAAAACTCAAGCCCTAGCTTTACCCCTTTTTGAAGAATTTCAACCAATTTCCATGTTAAATCTATCAAAGTTCCATGTATTTAGGCCAAGGGACTTACCTCCAATCACACCTAGTCGAAATCCCCCTTCAATTCCGTCCAATTGCTCCCAAGCTCGCTTAAAAATGGTGGAAATAACATAACCCTCGCGGAACAAAATGAATATAAAACTCCTACTGGCTTCAGGGGTTTCCACTTCTGCGGTCCCCACGCCCGCTTCCGCGCAACCGCTTCTGCGATTTTTGTCCGGTTATGCGGAATTTCATTAAAACTCAAGGGCCGCTTCTGCGACACAAATTTCCGCTTCTGCGGAAGCTCACCTCCTGGCCAAACCCGCTTCTGCGACCGCCTGTCCGCTTCTGCGGACTCGCTTAAGCGAAAAGAGTTCCGCTTCTGCGGGACTTCCCAACTCCACTCCAGACCGCTTTTGCGACCAAGATTACGCTTCTGCGGAACCGCTTATGCGGTCCATTTCCGCAGAAGCGAACATACCAGATACCAGCAAAATCGGCCATTTCCTCAACTTGAATTTCATCCCGATAGCCATCCGAAATCACCCCGACGCCCCCGGGACCTCAACCAAAAGCACCAACATGTCTTAAAACATCATACGAACTTGCTCCAATCATCAAAATACACATAACAACACCTAAATCATCAATTCACATCGGATTCAAGCCTAAGTTCTTCAAGAATTTCCGAAATGCACTTTCGATCAAAAACCCGACCAAACGATGTCCGAATGACCTGAAATTTTACACACATATCCAAAATCACCTAACAGAGCTACAGCAACTCTCGGAATTCCATTCCGACACTCGGATAAAAATCTCACCTATCAACCGGAATTCGCCAAAATACTAACTTCGCCAATTCAAGCCTAATTCTACACCGAACCTCCAAAATCAATTCCGATCGCACTCCTAAGTCACAAATTATTTCCCGAAGCTAACCGAATCACCGGAAATCACATCCGAGCCTTCTAACTCATAAGTCAACGTCCGGTTGACTTTTCCAACTTAGGCCTTCCTTAAAGAGACTAAGTGTCTCATTTCTTATCAAAACCAATCCAAATCAACTCTAACACACCACATACCGATAACAAAACATAAAGAATCATAAAATGGGAGAAACGAGGCAGTAACACATGAGACGACGGGTCGGGTCGTCACATCCTCCCCAACTTAAACCAACGCTCGTCCTCGAGCGTACCCAGAGTTGTACTAGAAGCAAACCAACAACTGAATAACTTTACCAAGCATATACCCGGGATGATCCCACGTCACCCTATCTTACATAGGTCCGAAAATACAGCATAACTGAAATTTCCCAGTCCATCTAGACCATAAATCGTAGAATCACATTGCACTTTCCGAAATCATACACAAGATCAGGACCTCACATCTATACTCAGAATAAACCCGAACCAGCTATAATAACCCATACCAGCAACCTCAGGTGAGATCATATGATATACCACATGGTCCAAACACTCGAAACGGTAGCCTCTATTCACAGTAGTTGCCTACAATAACCAAATACCGGTAGAAAACCTCTTATCAACTAAGGTCTTATTCCAACACTTTCATATAATGCCAACGATAAATGAAACATTCTATAAACCGTAACCATTTCTCATATCAACCATTCATGAAGCCGCTTCCCCTTTGACTAATACCACAACAGATTTCCCGGCTGAATCTTGATATTATCCTTCTAACAAGCTGAAATCAAATCTGTCCGTATTCATTAATGACTCCAACGATCACCTCGAATCCAACACACCACTCTGGTGACACGACACCTCAATGCAGGCCAAAGCCACAACTTGCATAATACACGCACCAATGAGGAACGGTCTGAACATACCCAAATCAGGACAAATGACTCAAATGAAAGAGTTGTACCTCAAGCTCATCAACACCATTACAACCCAAGGCTGAGACCCCGTCTCACCTCATAGAAATAGAATGCCTGAATCTACCTCGAAGGGTCCTAACTCCACGTAGCCTCGCTACAATGCGCGATCATATCCAAACACTGTTACACATGAACCACCTCAAGTCACTATGATCGAAATCGACAGCCACGCACATTTGATGTCTGTAACCAAAGCAATTCATTACATCCACGGTGAAACCAATAACATATGACACACAACCCGATAGGCCATAACCAATACTCCATTTGCTGAGCAACACTCAATCACTCTTCCCGCTCGACTTTCTCTATGAATCTCAAATAGGACCTCACCACATGTGCCTATAGCCAACAAGTCATGACACCCCACAGCACAGAAAGCAACTCATAGATCTCCCCAGATCCCTAAACAAGCTCAATAACGATAGATCCAACCTATCCCTCAACAATACAACTCGGGACTAACCAAGCTAACTCAAGCTAAATACGTAGCCACATTGGCCTGCCAACGAGCTCATTATCAAGAAGCCTGAAGCTGCTCCTTCCACTACTATAACTCCTGTCGGAGCCGTACAATACGGTGCCCGGCACCAAATCAACATCAAAATCCACAACCTCGCCCGGCAACATGCCCGGCCACAAGGAACCGCATCCGAAAAGGTCACTCAATACCAGAACTGAATCAATGGTAGAAACCTCTGCACTGACATCCGTCGCGAAGGCCCTATTAAGGAAAGCAATCCTTCTCAGCCGTCCGCTGAATCTTTTGAAATATATACCACTCTGCAAGAACATAATCCAATGCACCTCGCCACTCAACCCGTGGCATTTCCGGCATAGCCCGTAGTACAATAGTCTAGAATAATCCAACACTAAGACAACCAGTCTACAATCCAATATCATATCCAAAATCTGGCATACCAAGCAAGGAAAAGATCCACTCGGACCTCCAAATCTCAATAACCGCTAAACGGCGCCGATACACACGATCTACAACCACTGCATAGTCTGATCACGAGAACTCCTAGTCTCCAACTCCATATAGCACACGAATCACTATACCTGATCCCGAATTTCGCCGTATGAATACCTATTACACCTCGAGTATCCAATCACTCCACGAAAGATATTCTAAAATTTCCCTGTGCTATCAAACAACCTCAGATATCAACAGTCGATCCAATAAGAAAATGCCGCAACACTACCGAAGTATTATCAGTTTACATCACCTTCCCCTTTTACTGAACATATACCCCCGTCAACTCACTAGAATAGCAGTACCATTTTTCCTTAATCATCTGAAGATCGATTCTTTAATCACCTGTAGCTGCCCGTGCTGCTTAAGAATTTAATGACTTTCCATTCCAAACTGAACCGAAGCCTTACACACACAAATCCTAATCCTCCACAACATATCGCATATACCATACCACACGAGGATATCATGAGAACTCCATCCCCCTTTTCCTAATGCACAAGCTAAACTGCCACGACTGAATCCTTCTACCCAGACCAGCTAAGCAAGCTGTCAGAACTCAAGAGCATTGCTGCGACATGCCTGTAAAAGGTCATTACCTCGAACACATACGAAGAATTAATCATACCCTTACCATACCGATTTGGTCTATTATCAAGCTATTCCATCTATCTAATTTCCCTTCTGATCCATCATCAACTTGATATTCCTCCCTCGCCGTAGCATCACAATGCCTCAATCCAGTCTTACCACACGAGACTTGAACATGAGACCACACCGTCTAAGACCCATAGGCCACTGAATACTCTCTCAATGCTTCCCAGAAATACCACGTTCCAGAATACTTTACTTGGAGAACTTCCTGCGAATCTGAGTTCGTTACCATTACTTCCCAGATACTGATACATAGAATCCCATAATTAACATGAAATACCACAAGCCTTGATCTTTTCTAATGAAAACACAGTCTCTAGCCACATACACAACCTTAAGACACCTGATTATCACATGCAAAATCTTGAACACAATAAAACCATTCTCGAGAGTCGTTCACTCTTATACAACTGTAATTTACCTGACTTAACGAACAGAACTACTCGCGCCTTATTAGCACTCTGACACCGCAAAATATGATCTCATACCAACACAAACAACCATCTTCCTTCTCTATACACTGAGCATTCTTTATCAACAACAGCTTAAGACATCCTAGTATTTTTCTCATATCTACGAAAGCACCATATAACCTTTGTCAAAATTTTGCTTCATTCGGATATATAACACTTACCCCAAATGTTTCCCTTGAAAAATCTATTGAAAATCGCTTTTCCCGAGCTCTACAATCGTTACAAATGAATAAAATTGGCTAATTCCCGAATATAAACTGTTTTCCAGGCAAGTTGCATCTATGAAATGCGACTTGCACTTATTTCCAGCCAAAATAGGCAGTCCCGGCCTTCACTAAATCTGTCATAACTTTCGGTTCAAATGTTGGAATGACGAATGGTTTAACTTTCTGGAAACTAGAATGCAAGGGCTACAACTTTCATGTTTTGCACATTTTCAGATTCCTTATGGATTTAGAGGTATAATCTTCCAAAGTAGCCTCCTCGCATCAAACATTTCTGGAAAATTTCAAAACAGCTTTACCAACCCTTATTCAATCGATCATAACTTTCTATAAAAATATAAAAATAATTAATAGGTTAGCTTTCTGTAAACTAGGATGCAAGGGCTACAACATTCATGTTTTACACATTTACAGATTCCTTATAAATTTCGAGATATAAGCTTCCAAAATAGGCTCCACGATTGCATAGTTGCTGTCCAAGACAGCTTCTGCAGAAAATTCCAGCAACCCTTTTTGTCTGATTTCCATTCCGTTAACCTTCCGAAATCCACCCGAGGCCCTTGAGACCTTAACCAATTATACCAACATTTCCCAAAATACAATACGAACTTAATCAATGCTTCAAACCACGTCAAACAATACCGAAATTACGAATCGCGCATCGAATTGAATTATGAGTTTTCGAATCTTCCAACTTCTACATTTTGCGCCGAAACATATCAAATCAATCCGGAATGACTTCAAATTTTGCACACAAGTCATAAATGACATAACGAAGCTATGAAAATTTTTAGAACTGGATTCCGACCCCGATATCAAAATGTTAACTCTCGGTCAAACTTTTCCAAAAATCTTCTATTTTCCAACTTTCGCCAAAATGCGCCGAATTGTTCTTCGGACTTCCAAATCCAAATCCGAACATGCTCCTAAGTCAAAAATTACGATACGGAACTACCGGAATGGTCAAAACATGGATCCGGATTCGTTTGCTCAAAATGTTGACCGAAGTCAACTCAGTTGAGTTTTAAAGCTCTAATTCATAATTTAATCCGTTTTTCATACAAAAACCTTCCAGAAAATTATACGGACCGCGCATGCAAGTCGAGGAATTATTGATGGCGCTTTTCAAGGTCTTAAAACACTAAGATGATTATTTAATTTAAAGATGACATTTTGGGTCATCACATTCTCCACCTCTAAAACAAACGTTCGTCCTCGAACGTACTAAGAATTATTCTGAGGCTTCCAAATTGATGATTTTACTTTTACACGTATACTCGCGGTTGATCCCATATTAGCGCATTTGATATAAGTCCGACAACGCCATTTGAATTGAGATCATTTCCTTTATCCATATTTGTAAACTTTAAGACCAATTTCTTACACTCAAATCATTTCTAGAAAGGTCCGATTTTCACGTCAACACATGATATTAGTCTCGACTGGCTATAGCTACTTGTACCTACGCACCCATCAAATATAGGGTATTATATCCTTCCCCTCTTAGGGTCATTCGTCCTTAAATGAGCGGTAGAGTCTGTCTTCAAACACATAATGTAACGTATCTCTTTCTTTACACATCTCAATGTCCCAAATTTTTCTAACTCCAAAATTTTTTAGAAATTTCGGTAGAGTCTCCCCTATAATTGGGCCTATCCACCTGTCAGAGTAACACCAAAACAACTCCTGACAACACATCCACAACTCAACAAATCACCATAATGTATATATCAATAACACAGATCTTCGCATTACAAGCGTGACATTATCATAAAGATATCTGGACATGAGATACATCATATGTATGACCATAATCACATATCTGGTCTTAATAGCTGATCATAATCGATTACAAATCGCCAATTAATCTCATGCCAACAAACATCTCGTTTCAAACCTTCATTTTCTAACAACGAGGTATGAAGACCTCAAAATTAATTACCCGAATTTAACGAGTCACATTTAACGCCACCTGGGCACTTATCTTCTGGGAAACAACTCAATAGTTACAATACAAATTGGCAAATTATGCACAGAGATATTCATACAAGAATTTTCAAATGAGCCTCATAGGAATGACTCCCTACAAGTACTATAGTACAAAATTTTTAAATTTCACAAGGGAGGATTTAAACACATAAATTTTTCACCACAAGGACCTCGTCCTTATATGGCATCCACCGCAACTTGTAGCTGTTTTAAATATCTCACATCATATAAAAATACGAGGATCTCGTCCTCAACTCCGTACCACAAGTAATATGCACATTGTGCCAACTAAAATTTTTTATTTCCTTTCTTTTTTTCTTCTAAATAAATTTCGTCAAACAAAATCACAACATATAATGAACCCTTACACCGATAGGGAATAAAATTCGCAATTTAAATAAATTTTCCTGAAATCACATCAAAACCCACATCACAACTATTTTTAGTAACTAACACATAATGATAGGCATAGCTATCTCCATATAATCTCTCAACAGGAGTATGCACATAAGTAAATTTAAGATTACGAAGCTCACTCATGAGTGGAGCATATTAAGAGGACTTGCCTCGATACTCAGAACCGAGTCGATTTAATGAAATTGTTACTTATAATTATTCAAAATCGTAGTTATAACGACACCATCTAGTGTTGCGACCTCAGTCATACCATAGAAAATATATCAACGGCTGGGTCTCCACCTCTAGGAGTCTCCACCTCCACCTCTAACATCCTGACCCCTACCTCTGGCTGGTCATGTAAACTGAGTATTGACTGCAATGGGGCACGTAGCCTGACTGCTTTTACAAATTATGTTTCTCCCAAGTCTAGGACAACTTTCCCATGATGTTCCTAGTATCACCATTTTCATAACAACCCATCCACAGTTCGACTGCTCATACTGAGTCTGTACCGGATAATTTAAATAACCACTACAGGAAATTCCATGCCACTGGTACATTAAAAGATGACTGCCCCATGCGAGTGTTGTGATTAACTTAAGCATTACGAGTATACTGAATATGTTTCCATGACCCCGCTGATACTGAGATGTAGAATTATTAAGGACGCGGGAATATTCAAGTCTCATTATCGTCCCATTCAAATCTCATCTCTTGATCATATATAAGTTTTGGAAAACCTTTCAATACCACATAAATACATCTTAGGCAAAATTGGTATAACACATGACCCCGCAATTTGATCATTTATAGTGGACTCCCCTCACTTGGCACGAAGCCATAGGTCACAACATCCGATAATCCACAATGTTAACCTTCACAGCTCATATAAGTCACCCAGACGCCATGGCCCATTGCACCCCTACATGATTCACTGGGTGATCTCTCAATACCTCCGCATCTTCAATCTTGGCAACACGTGGTAACAATGATTGAGCAATCCTAGCTCCCTTATAACCCCTCTGTGGTACAACTGACCGTTGGCGCATAGTTATTATTGAATGCGCAATTTCATACACGAGTGGATGTAAACAACATAAGTTATATGCTTCAAGTTGAATAAATGTCGCACGATAGGGAATGAAAGAAGTGAGGTTATCCTAATAGTTCTGTAGCCTCTCGAAGATAAGTACAGACGTCTCCGTACCGATCCGCAAGACTCTACTAAACTTGCTTATGACTTGTAGTACCTATGAACCTAGAGCTCTGATACCAACTTGTCACGACCCAAAAATCCCTCCGAAGGAGTCGTGATGGCACCTAGTCTCTAAACTAGGTAAGCCTAACATTAACTGAAATAACATTGATATTTATTAACTTAAAATGAAATTTCTCTAAATAATTTACCATTCCCAAAACCGGTAGTACAAGTCATAAGCTTTTCTAAGAATAGTTATACAAAATAAATACATCACTGTTCCAAACAAAAGGAACAAATGGAAATAAGTACAATTGAAGGTGACTCCGAGGACCGCGAAGGCTGCAGCAGGTTTACCTAGAGTCTCCACTGCAACGAACAACTACTATTGATCAAATACCTGGATCTGTACAAAAATGTACAGAAGTGTAGTATCAGCACAACCGACCCCATGTGCTGGTAAGTGCCTAGCCTAACCTCGGCGAAGTAGTGACGAGGCTAGGACCAGACTACCAAATAAACCTGTGCAATATAGCGTGCAAAATAATAGGAAGCAGATAACAATGGTGGCAACAATGATCAACCAGTAATATAAATAGCAGGCAACATAAATGTTTCTCAACAAATAATAAATACAAGTGCAATCAATTAATCAAGTCCTTCAAATATAAATCTTTCGCCTATAAATCCTTCAAGTAATAATCTCTAAGATAATATGCTTTTCAATAAATATATTTCGAATATATTTCCTTTCGAGTAAAAGTCATCTTGTGA
>NW_017674309.1:0-7295 GCF_001879085.1 Nicotiana attenuata | reverse complement strand
GTTCTGGCCATCGCGATCGCGAAGCTTTGCTGCTTCCTTCAACGCGTTCGCGTGTCTCCTCACGCGTTCGCGTAGGCCCAGATCCCAGACCCCAGCCATTTACTCTACGCGTTCGCACTCCCCCTGTCGCGAACGCGGTGCTTCCCAGCCCCCTTCTTCGCGAACGCGACCCCCATGTCGCGAACGCGAAAGGCAAATTTGTCCAGCGATTTTAAATACCCAAAACAGAACCCATTTCGGGATTTTTCCCCATTTCACGAAAACCTTTCTTCTCCACAGCCTTGTAACGATCCTTGGAGCATTTCTTCACCAAATATTCTTGGGTAAGTATTACCTAACTCATTTTCTTCATTTTCTATCATCATCCAATGAAATCCTAGGCCTAGAACATGTAATCTAGGGTTGAAATTGGGGGAAATGGGTAGTGTTAGGGCTTTTCGATTTTCTTTAATTTAGACCTCGTTTTGGGGTCGAATTTGAAAACAAATTATATTCGGGCTCGTGGGGGGATGGGTAACATGAAATAGGTTCGAACCTCGTGTTTTGACCAAGTGGGCCCGGGAGCGATTTTGGAATTTTTAGAAGAGAGCTTGAAAATTCATATTTAAGTATTGGGTCTAGTTTGTTTAGCTATTATTGATATTGTAAAGTCATTGTTTCATAGATTGACTGAGTTGGAGCCGAATTGAGGGGTAAAGCTATACTAGAGGCTTGAGTTGAGTTTGGAGCATCCGAGGTAAGTGTTTGATCTAACTTTGGCTTGAGGGAATAGGATTAGAGTATTGTTTGCTAATTGCTAATTGTTGAGTACGGTGTATAGGCATGGTGACGAGTATCTATACACTGGTGTCTAGCATGACCGTGAGTCCTTAGTTGTGCTTATTTTGATTTTGTTGTGACTCTTCCTTGTGTAATTGATTATTTCTATATAATGTGAAGGGTATGAGAAAGAATTATGACTTGTGAACTCTTTGGAGCGTTGGCTCGAATGCTAAAGTAATTGTTGAGTAAGAAATGAAAGAAAGTGAAAGTTATTGTTGTTGTTCCCTTGCCGGGATTTAGCTGTTTACTTGTGTTTTCCCTTGCCGGGACTTCTATTACTGTTTGTCTATCCCCTCGCCCCATTGTTTGTGATTGTTGCTTGGGTGAGGAAGAGTGATAAAGCACGAAGGTTGATGCCGTGCACGATTTGTGTTGAGAATATATTAATACACGAAGGAACATTCCGTGCCATGTTTTGGTTATTAATGCACGAAGGAATATTCCGTGCCATGTTTTGATTATTATTGCACGAAGGAACATTCCATGCCATGTTTTGATTTTTAATGCACGAAGGAACATTCCGTGCCATGTTTTGATTATTATTGCACGAAGGAACATTCCGTGCCATGTTTTGATTATTATTGCACGAAGGAACATTCCGTGCCATGTTTTGATTATTATTGCACGAAGGAACATTCCGTGCCATGTTTTGATTATTATTGCACGAAGGAACATTCCGTGCCATGTTTTGATTATTAATGCACGAAGGGACATTCCATGCCATGTTTTGATTAGTAATGCATGAAGGGACATTCCGTGCCATGTTTTGATTATCATTCTCGTTGACTTTGTAGTTGTACCGTTTCATTCCTTAATTACTGACCTTGTATTCTAAACTGCTACAGCCCCTACAGCATGCTCCCCTCCCTCTTGACTTGTTAAATTTCTGTATTCTCTTCTATTGCGTATATATATATATATTTGAACTGCACATGCTTGTTTGGTAGTCCGGTCTAGCCTCGTCACTACTTCGCCAGGGTTAGGCCAGGCACTTACCAGCACATGGGGTCAGTTGTGCTGATGCTACACTCTGTGCATCTTTTTGCACAGATCCAGGTGCTGGAGCAGCATTTGAGTAGTAGTAGCATCCTGGGAGAGAGTTTCCTGTCCAGGGACATTCGAGGTAGCCTTGCTGACGTCCGCATGCCCGTAGTCCTTTCTATTTTATTCAGTTTGTTATCGTTGTACCGTAGCAGACAGTTTTATGTTTCATTCACACCTTGTATTTAGTATTTCTCTAGACGTTCGTGAGTATTGTGACACCAGTCTTGGGTAGAGGATTGTTAAACTTCCGCATTTCTTTTAGTAAATTTTATTTGAGACTTCCGCCTTATTCGTTAAATGCTTCATTGTTGTTAATATTGTCGATGTTCGCTAAAAGAGGTATTCGATAATTGGCTTGCCTAGCTCCTATTAGTAGGCGTTATCACGACTCTCGAGGGTGGGAAATCCGGGTCGTGACAAGTTGGTATCATAGCACTAGGTTACATAGGTCTCACAACTCACGGACAAACTTAGTAGAGTCTGAGGGATCGGTACAGAGACGTCTGTATTTATCCCCTAGAGGCTACAGAGTTAGGAAAAACTTCACATTTGTTCTTTCTAATCGTGCGGTTCTGTTTCTCAAACCCCGATTGAGTTTCTACTCTGTTCTTTCGCAGATGGCGAGAACACGCTCGTCCTCATCTACCGCTCAACAGTCCGAGTCCCCAGCAGCAGCCATAGTGGCGGAGCCTCAAGTTGATTTGGAGGAGGAGGTTCCAGCCCCAGCAGTCCCTGTGGGCCCAGATCAGGTCCCAGAGGGGTTCATTGCCATCCCAGTTCTTCAGGACGCTCTAGTCCGATTGGTAGGCTTCGTGGAGAGTGTCATTCGAGCGGGTTTGCTTCCAGGAGTTCAGCCAGCGGTGGCGGATCAGCCGGGTACAGTGGCTCAGGCCGGGAGTGAGATCACTTTTCAGGAGGCGGCCAATGTGGGCCGTTGAGTTGAGGTGGTCCTGCCACAGGGAGGCGGTCATAGGTCGGATAAGAGGCCCGGTCATGCAGGCAGATTCAGTGGTACCTCGTCTGGAGGTAGAGGTACTTATGGTAGAGGCCGTTCTCCTAGGCCCTTTCAGTCAGCTCCCCATGTCACTCATGGTACTTCAGGTGGTCATTCAGGTCGACAGGGTCAGCCTCAGTTCCCTCAGCTGCAGTGTTTGTGTAGACGTTATGAGTGTGGTGAGTATGGTCACAACAGGAGGGTTTGCCTGAGGTTGAGGGGTGCTCAGCCGCAGCAGACGAGGTCTTGCCATGCTTGTGGTGATCCGAGGCACATTGTCAGGTTTTGCCCTCGAGTTTTGAGCAGCTCTCAGCATCAGAGTTCTCGTGCTATGATTCAGGCACCAGAGGTTCCTCAGCCTGCCCAGCCAGCTAGAGGCGGTGGCAGAGGTGTTAGAGGTGGAGGTAGAGGTCTTAGAGGTGGAGTTCAGGTCGCCAGAGGTAGAGGCCTGCCAGCAGCCAGGCCAGAGGCTGAGTCTTCAGGTGCAGACATTACAGGTACCATTCTGATTTGTATTAGAGATGCTTCAGTGCTATTTGACCCAGGGTCTACGTATTCCTATGTGTTGTCTTATTTTGCACCCTACCTGGCTACGCCTAGTGATGTTTTGGGTATCCCTGTTTATGTATCTACACCGATGGGTGATTCTATAGTGGTCGACCGAGTTCATCATTCCTGTGTGGTAGTGTTTGAGGGTCTTGAGACCCGTGTTGATTTATTGCTTTTAGACATGGTAGATTTCGACGTTATATTAGGGATGGATTGGTTGTCCCCATATCATGCTATCTTGGATTGTCACGCCAAGACCGTGACCTTGGCTTTGCCAGATTTGCCCCGTTTGGAGTGGAAAGGGACCCCAGGGCATACCACCCGCAAAGTTATTTCATATGTGAAGGCTCGACGCATGGTCGAGAAGGGGTGTTTAGCTTATCTGGCGTGTGTTCGCGATTCCAGCGCAGAGGTCCCTTCTATTGATTCTGTTCCTATTGTTCAGGAGTTCCCCAAGGTTTTCCTTTCAGACCAGCCGGGTATGCCGCCCGACAGGGATATTGATTTTTGTATTGATCTGGCTCCTGGCACTCAGCCCATTTCTATCCCGCCGTATCGCATGGCCCCACCAGAGTTGAAAGTGTTAAAGGATCAGTTGCAGTATTTGCTGGAGAAGGGTTTCGTTAGACCCAGTGTTTCTCCTTGGGGTGCGCCGGTGTTATTTGTGAAGAAAAAGGATGGTTCGATGAGGATGTACATTGATTACCGGCAACTAAACAAAGTGACGATTAAGAACAAGTATCCACTGCCGAGGATTGATGATTTGTTTTACCAGCTTCAGGGTGCAAAGGTGTTTTCAAAGGTAGACTTGAGATCTGGCTACCATCAGCTGAGGATTAGGGCGTCTGATGTCCCTAAGATAGCTTTCCGCACTCGGTATGGGCATTATGAGTTTTTGGTCATGTCATTTGGGTTGACCAATGCCCCAGCTGCATTTATGGAGTTGATGAACCGAGTGTTCAGACCTTACTTGGACCTGTTCGTGATAGTCTTTATTGATGATATTTTGGTGTACTCCCGCAGCCAGGAGGAGCATGAGCAGCACCTTAGGGTGGTTCTTCAGACTTTGAGGGACAGTCAGCTATATGCCATGTTCTCCAAGTGTGAGTTCTGGCTGAGTTCAGTAGCATTTCTAGGTCACGTTGTATCAGCAGAGGGTATTCAGGTGGACCCGAAGAAGATAGAGGCAGTCAAGAACTGGCCTCGACCAGCATCAGCTACAGAGATTTAGAGTTTCTTGGGGTTAGCAGGCTACTATCGTCGGTTCGTGGAGGGGTTTTCATCTATCGCAGCCCCGATGACCAGGTTGACCTGGAAGGGTGCCCAGTTCAGATGGTCAGATGAGTGTGAGGCGAGCTTTTAGAAGCTCAAGACAGCTCTGACTACGACAACGATATTGGTTTTGCCCGCAGGCTCAGGGCCTTATACAGTTTATTGTGATGCTTCCCGTATTGGGCTTGGTGCGGTATTGATGCAGGATGGCAGAGTCATTGCTTATGCTTCAAGGCAGTTGAAGATCCACGAGAATAATTATCCGGTTCATGATCTAGAGTTGGCAGCCATTGTTCATGCTTCGAAGATTTGGAGGCATTACCTATATGGCGTGACGTGTGAGGTGTACACTGATCACAAGAGTCTGCAATACTTGTTCAAGCAGAAGGAGTTGAACTTGAGGCAGAGGAGGTGGTTGGAGATACTGAAGGATTATGATGTTACTATTTTGTACCACCCGGGGAAAGCCAATGTGGTGGCCGATGCATTGAGTAGGAAGTCCGCCAGCATGGGTAGTCTTGCTTATGTTCCGGTTAGCAAGTGACCGCTTGCTTTGGATATTCAGGCCCTGGCCAATCGATTTGTGAGGTTGGACATTTCTGAGCCTAGCAGAGTGTTAGCTTGTACGGTCGCTCGTTCTTCATTATTGGAGCGTATCTGTGATCGGCAGTTTGATGATTCCCATTTGTGTGTCCTGAGAGACACGGTGCAGCGTGGAGGTGCCACGAAGGTGACCTTAGATGATGATGGTGTTTTGAGATTGCAGGGGCGAGTTTGTGTGCCCAATGTCGATGGGATTCGAGAGTTGATCTTAGCGGAGGCCCATAGTTCTCGGTATTCTATTCACCCAGGCGCCGCGAAGATGTATCAGGACTTGCGGCAGCTTTATTGGTGGCGCAGGATGAAGAAGGATATTGTTGCAGTATGTGGCTCGATGTTTGAACCGTCAGCAGGTTAAGTATGAGCATCAGAGGCCTGGTGGTTTGTTTCAGAGGATTGAGCTCCCCGAGTGGAAGTGGGAGAGGATTACCATGGATTTCGTTACTGGACTCCCGTTGACTCGGAAGAAGTTTGATGCTATTTAGGTCATTCTTGATAGGCTGACCAAGTCAGCGCATTTTATTCCTGTTGCAGCCACTTATTCATCGGAGAGGTTAGCCGAGATCTACATCCGAGAGATTGTTCGCCTTCATGGGGTGCCGACATCTATCATTTCGGACCGGGGTACACAGTTTACCTCGCGCTTCTGGAGAGCAGTTCAGAAGGAGTTGGGCACCCAGGTTCAGTTGAGCACAGCGTTCCTCCCTCAGACGGACGGCCAGTCCGAGAGGACTATTCAGATATTGGAGGATATGCTTCGAGCCTGTGTCAATGATTTTGAAGGCTCGTGGGACCAGTTTTTACCTTTAGCAGAGTTCGCCTACAACAACAGCTACCAGTCCAGCATTCAGATGGCTCCATATGAGGCATTGTATGGTAGGCGATGTCGGTCTCCGGTTGGGTGGTTTGAGCCAGGAGAGGCTCGGTTATTAGATACAGATTTAGTTCAGGAGGCCTTAGATAAGGTCAAGATCATTCAGGAGAGGCTTCGTTCAGCTCAGTCTAGGCAGAAGAGTTATGCAGACCGTAAGGTTCGAGATGTAGCTTTCATGGTTGGTGAGCGGGTATTGCTCCGAGTGTCGCCTATGAAGGGCGTGATGAGATTTGGGAAGAAGGGCAAGCTTAGCCCTAGGTACATCGGCCCGTTTGAGATTCTTGATCGAGTGGGTGAGGTGGCTTATAGACTTGCGTTGCCACCTAGCTTATCAGCCGTGCACCCAGTTTTCCATGTATCTATGCTTCGTAGGTATCACGACGATCCTACCCATGTGTTAGACTTTAGTACTGTCCAGTTGGACAAGGACTTATCATATGAGGAGGAGCCGGTAGCAATTCTAGACCGGCAGGTTCGTCAGTTGAGGTCTAAGAGTTTTCCATCTGTTCGTGTTCAGTGGAGAGGTCAGCCTCCTGAGGCATCGACTTGGGAGTCCGAGTCTGATATGCGGAGCAGTCATCCCCATCTTTTTCCTGACTCAGGTACTTCTTTCTCTTGTCCATTCGAGGAGGAACGATTGTTTTAGAGGTGGAGAATGTGACGACCCAAAGGGTCATCATCTGTTTTCTCTTTCATTCCATGCTTCCGAGGCTTTGAAAACCTCACTTTTACTTGCCTCGATTTGCGTGCGCAGTCCGGGCGCGTAGCCGAGAAGCTTAAGTATGAATTCTCTGTAAAAATTGATGAATGTTGATATTAATATGAGTAAAGTTGACTTCAGTCAACATTTTGAGAAAACGGAGCCGGACCCGTGATTTGACGGTCCCGGAGGGTCCGTAGAAAAATATGGTACTTGGGCGTATGCCCGGAATCGAATTCTGAAGGTCCCGAGTCCGAGGAAAGAATTTTTACGTGAAATTGTTTTCTGAAAATAATTAAAGAAATTGGGAAGTGATATTTGTTTAGAAGACTGTGGTATCGGGCTCGTATTTTGGTTCCGACGCCCGGTACAAGTGTTATATGTGGTCTAAACAATTGCTATAAAAGTTTGGTTTAATTTGGACGTCATTTGACGTGTCG
>NW_017674308.1:92111-102075 GCF_001879085.1 Nicotiana attenuata | reverse complement strand
ATACGGTCACGGACAAAGTCTGCCACGACTTTCTTGGTCATTGCTCTGTAAGATGCTGCTTCAACCCATTTAGTGAAATAATCAATTGCTACTAGGATAAACCTATGCCCATTTGATGCGGCAGGTTTGATTGGTCCGATAACATCCATTCCCCATGCGGCGAACGGCCATGGCGAGCTTGTTGCATTAAGCTCATTTGGAGGCACTTTTATCATGTCTGCATGGATCTGACCCTGTGGCACTTTCGCACATACTGGATGCAGTCCGTTTCCATAGTCATCCAGAAATAACCTGCCCGGAGTATCTTCTTGGCTAAGACAAAACCGTTCATATGTGGACCACAGGTCCCAGCATGAATTTCCTCTAGCAGTTTGGATGCTTCCTTTGCGTCAACACACCTTAGCAAACCCAAATCCGGAGTTCTCCTATACAGGATTCCTCCGCCCTAGAAGAAATTGTTGGACAATCTTCGCAGAGTGCGCTTCTGAATAGCATTTGCAAGCTCTGGATATTTTCCTTCAGCCAAAAATTCCTTGATGTCGTGAAACCAAGGCTTTCCATCTGCTTCTTCATCGACATGAGCACAGTAAGCTGGCTGATCATGAATCTTTACTGGAATAGGGTCTATGAAGTTCTTATCTGGATGCTGAATCATGGATGATAGAGTGGCCAATGCATCGGCAAACTCATTCTGGACTCTGGGAACATGCCGGAACTCTGTCTTTATGAACCTTTTCCTCAACTCCTGTACATGATGCAAATACGGGAGTATCTTGGAGTTCTTGGTCGCCCATTGGAGATTCGGACCTGATGTATAAGCAAATCCGAATCTCCAATCACTAGCAACTCTTGGACGCTCATGTCAATGGCCATCTTGAGCCCCAAGATGCAAGCTTCGTGCTCGGCCATATTGTTGGTGCATGGGAACCTGAGCTTGGCGGATACCGGATAATGCTGGCCGGTTTCTGATACTAGGACTGCTCCTATGCCAACTCCCTTGAAATTTGCTGCTCCGTCAAAAAACATCCTCCAACCGTCATAGGATTCTGCAATGTCCTCTCCTATGAAGGATACCCCCTTATCAGGAAAATACGTCTTCAGAGGCTCGTATTCTCCATCCACAGGGTTTTCAGCGAGGTGATCCGCTAGTGCCTGTCCTTTGATTGCTTTCTGAGTCACGTTGACAATGTCAAATTCACTCAGCAGGATCTGCCACTTGGCTAGCTTGCCAGTGGGCATGGGCTTCTGAAAGATATACTTCAATGAGTCCATTCTTGATATGAGATACGTAGTGTAAGCACAGAAATAATGCCTCAACTTCTGAGCTACCCAAGTCAGAGCACAACAGGTGCGCTCTAGTAAGGAATACCGGGCCTCGTACGGAGTGAACTTCTTGCTGAGATAATAAATGGCCTGCTCTTTTCTCCCCGTTTCATCATGCTTCCCCAGAACACAACCAAACGCTTCATCCAATACTGCAAGGTAGAGCAGCAGGGGTCTACATGGTTCGGGCAGAACCAGAACCGGTGGTGTTGACAGGTACTCTTTGATTCTGTCGAAGGCTTTCTGGCAATCGTCAGTCCATTTGGTATCAGCGTCCTTCTTCAACATCTTAAAGATCGGCTCACAAATGACAGTGGACTGAGCTATGAACCGACTGATGTAGTTAAGTCTCCCCAAAAAACTCATAACCTCCTTCTTGCTCTTCAGCGGCGGCAATTATTGAATAGTTTTCACCTTTGATGGATCCAATTCTATCCCTCGGCGGCTCACAATGAACCCAAGTAGTTTTCCAGCAGGAACCCCAAATGCACATTTTGCGGGATTTAGCTTCAGGTTGTACCTTCTCAGTCTATTGAAGAATTTCCTCAAATCTCCCATGTGATCAGCAGCTTTCTTGGATTTGATGATGACGTCGTCTACATACATTTCGATCTCCTTGCGTATCATGCCATGAAAAATTGTGGTCATGGCCCTCATGTAGGTGGATCCTGCATTCTTTAACCCAAACGACATCATTTTGTAACAATACATCCCCCACGGTGTAATGAAAGCCGTTTTCTCAGCATCCTCTTCATCTATCCATATCTGATGGTACCCAGCAAAACAATCAACGAATGACTACAACTCATGCTTGGTGCAGTTGTCAATCAAGATGTGTATATTCGGCAAGGGAAAGTCGTCTTTTGGACTGGCCCAGTTGAGATCCCGGTAGTCGACATAAATTCTGACCTTCCCATCCTTCTTCGGTACTGGCACAATGTTGGCTAACCATGTCTGATACTCTACTACCCGGAGGACCATAGATTTGACCTGCTTAGTGACTTCTTCCTTGATTTTCAAACTCATATCTGGCTTGAACTTTCTGAGCTTCTGTTTCACTGGTGGACAGGACGGATCAGTCGGTAATTTGTGAGCCACAATGGACGTGCTTAGACCAGTCATGTCATCATATGACCATGCGAATATGTCCTCATATTCCTTTAGAAATTTTGTATACTCTTCCTTCTCAGACGGTGACAAATGAACGCTGACTCGTGTTTCTTTGATGTTCTCTGCATCTCCTAGATTGACGGTCTCCGTCTCGTACAGGTTGGACTTAGGCCTATTCTCAAAATTCTCAACTTCTTTAACGATTTCTTCCGGTATATCATCTTCCTCTAAATCTGCGTCCGTTTGTCACGTTGTCTCGTTGCATGTCACAGTCGTTGGTTCATCAAGATAAGTAATAGTTAATGCTATTTGAGTAAAGTAATGAGAGAAAATAATAAGAGAGAGATTTGTAAGAAAATTGAAATACTTTAATAAATTCCATAAGT
This sequence comes from Nicotiana attenuata, assembly GCF_001879085.1. NCBI lineage: Eukaryota > Viridiplantae > Streptophyta > Magnoliopsida > Solanales > Solanaceae > Nicotiana > Nicotiana attenuata. Next base: position 99,256 of record NW_017674308.1, on the reverse strand, counting down.
GTTTTGAACAATGGAGCTCTTTCTTGCGAAAAAAGAAAAATGCGAAAAGAAAATAAACTTAATAAAGCAAAATAGTGCGTAATGCTTTGTTCAGCCTTGCTACCCCGAGGCACGTCGGGCTCTGGTGGTTCTAACGGTCCAGTTGCTGAGGTGTGCTCCTCTGCTCACAGCCTGTATGGAAGGGCCTTCCTCCCCCTCCCCTTCAAAAATGACCCCGTAGTCCATATCATCATCTTCCAGGAACAAGTTCCTCATCGCTGCTAATGCTTCCTCTTCTTCTGACCCATAGATAACCTCGGCTGGTTGAAAAGTCTGCTCTAGACGGGGTATCGGTTGCTCCAATGGATAGTAAGGGCCGCGCCATGATGGCGACCAGTCCTTGAATTCTTCCCAAGTATACTCATACCCCAACTTGAAGGTGGTACCATGCTTCTTGAGCTTGATAGGCTTTGCGATTCCTTGGAGGTTTTTGCCAAGTCCTTTGCCAGGTTCATATCCGCTCCAATTCAGTATGCTTTCAATTTTGTTGTTCCACCATTTGTCTTTGTCGACTGCGTTGTCCTGCTCGATGTGGTGGTAAGTTTTCCCACCTAATCTTCTTCTTCCTCCAATTGTTGGAATGGTCTGGCGGCTATATATGGGGTTGCTACTGTCACCATGAATGATCACCTGCTGGTGATTCCATTCAAATATCACTGCCTGATGTAGTGTTGATGCACGACCCCGGCATGAATCCATGGTCGTCCCAACAGCAGATTGTAAGAAGCCGGCACGTCTATCACTTGAAAATCAACATCGAACCAAGTGGGCCCCATTTGCAAACGTAGGCTAATTTCCCCAATAGTGGACCTTTGAGATCCGTCGAAAGCTTTAGCGTTGATGGCCCCATCCTTGATTTCATGCAGCCCTTTTCCCAATATTCTGAGTGTTACCAGAGGACAAATGTTGAGACTGGACCCCCTATCGACTAGGATCCGGGTGATAAAATANTGAGTTGTATGACCGCCCCCGATTTGAGCTCGTCATCTTGTGATAAAATAATCTTCGCACTGCACAGTGATGTGCAATGCCTTGTTATGACTCAATCCTTCCGGTGGCAGCTCATCCTCGTGAAAGGTGATTTTATGACTCTCCAACACTTGGCCCACCATATTCGCCATTTCTCCTCCAGTGATGTTACTTGGTACATACGCCTTACTCAATACCTTCAACAAGGCATTCTTGTGTGCATCAGAATACTGTAATAAAGTCAAGATAGAAATTTTGTGCTGGTGTTTTGTTCAGCTGGTCAATGACCGAGTATTCCTTGGCTTGTATCTTTCTCCAGAGATCACCGGGTCCAGTTTCAATGATGGCTTGTCGGCCAGAGGTCTGCTTACTCGACTCAGCTAAGTGTTCTGGGGTATAAACCCTGCCGGTTCTTGTCATACCCTGCGCTGCAACTGTTTCTCCGAACTTGGCTTTTCCTTTCCTTCTTGCCTCGGCTGTGTAGTCTCACAGTATAGCTTTTGTGTGGAATGGTGTTACGGCTGTCATTGATACTGGAATAGGCACCCTTGCCTTGGAAGTTAATATATCAACTTCAAAGGGCTCAGGCGCCTTTGGGGACCCAAACTCGACCTCGATTGGTGTTGGCGTCTTTGCGGAGGCTGGTGCTTCAAACTCAAGCGGTATGGACATGTTCATCTCAGCATCTTCAGAAGGCTGAATTTGGACTACAATCGGGTTAAGAGTGACTGTTGGTTTCTTTGGATCGTCACCTTCCGTGATCAAACTGATTGATCCTTTGGGGTCCCAATCATCTTCTATTTCAATCATATGAACACTTCTACCCTTGTGGCCTGGTAGAGGGTTGTTACGGACATTCGGAGCAAGCTCCTTTGCCATGATGATCTTGTTGTCAATCAACGCCTGGATCTTATCCTTCAGAGAGCGACATTCATCAATGGTATGCCCCTTCATGCTGGAATGGTATGCACAGGTTTTGTTTGGGTTGACCCATTGGGAAGGATTTTCTGGGGTTATGGCAGGGATAGGGGTGACGTAACCAATAGCTTTAAGCCTTTCATACAGCTGGTCGATTGGTTCAGCAATGGCGGTGTATTGTTTCAGAGGTCTGCGGTCGAAGTTTGGTCGGGGTCTAGGGAAATTTTAGCGAGGGGGAGGTGATTGATAGTGGGCTTGTTAGGTGTTGTAGGCTTGGTAGACGTGTGCGGGTTGGGAGTATTTGGGTGAAGTAGGCTGATATGCGGGAGGTAGAGATGATTGGTAAGTAGGTGGTTGATTAGGTCGCAGCGGACTCAACCTTAGGAAGAGTGGGCGCTAATACTTTTACCCAATAGTGGTATCGGGGTCAATTTCCACAGGGAGCTAGAAAGGGAGTTGGATATTTGCTTAATCTAGAAATGCGTGTTTGCTTCTAATTGATCTTCTATCATTTTTGGATTTTTATGATTATCAACTACAATTTAACAACTACTAATTATAACTAAATTATGCTAAGATAGTAATTCTAGGTTGTATGCAAGATAGAGAAAGACAATAGGGTCGTGGCATTTACCTAGGTGGTCAACTAACGGGTAGAGATTCCTAATACAAGAATGATGATTAAGGGGCTTATGATATAACCGTTGCACGATAACACTCACTCTCACACCTCTCGGTAGAAAGAGTGATTTTGCCCAATTGACTCTCTCGAGACCAATTGGGTAGGCTAACAAACCAAGCAACTTAGGGTTCAAGTTAGCTAATCACTCTCTCGAGGTCTTACCCGCTAATTGGGACTACCATTCTCATGGGTCCATCCCAATTCCTTGTTGGGTTAACTTTGGAGTCATAGACACTCTTTCTCAAGAAGAATCAAGACTCACTAAGCTAGACTTAGTGTTTGCAACCACCAAATCCTAGTTAAAAACATAAAATCAACCCAAATATCAAACACCCAACATCATTCAAGCACTAAACAATCACACCCATTAGTTACCCACATTAGGGTTGAGCCACAACCCTAGCTAAAGGGTTTAGCTAGCCATAATAGCAACAGAAATTAAAGAAGATAAAATCAACATAATAATTAACTAGGAAGTTAATCTACACGAATTCATGTTAAAACAAGGTTAAAATGCCCAAAATAGGCTAAAACTTGAATCTCACGAGTGCTGCTGCTATCTGATGTCTAAAACTTAACCTAGAAATAATAAAATATTCTATTTATACTATGCCAGAAAAATCAAACAAAAATACCCCTGCGGGGCTGGCGCGGACCGCGCATAAATGCAGCGCGGCCGCACAGGCTAATGAGCGCGGACCGCACAACATTGAAGCGCGACCGCGTAGAAATGAGCGCTGACCGCGCTTGGAGACTCCTGAAATGGGTGCTCTCTGAATCTCCTAGCGCGGCCGCGCAACAAATCAGTGCAGTCCGCGCTAGGTCCTCCTGTCCCTACTTTAATGATTTTTGATACTTGAGCAGGTTTCACTCCGTTTCGAGCTGGTTTTTGACTTTCGTCATCTTGTCGCTCAAACCTGCAATAAAGCGCACTTTATAAGCATTCTGAGTCTATTTCATGACAATTCATACATAAGGCATAGGCAAGTATGGGCATAAACCGTGTTAATATCACAGTTATCAACTCCCCCAAACTTAGACCTTTGCTTGTCCTCAAGCAAATAGAAGAAGACCCATCCCTAAAAAGGAAACATCCAAGTAATTCCAGCTTATCCTAAGGAAGCCTCATCACGCATCAATTGGGACTAACAATTGCCCTCAATATGAATGCATCATTAACACATTTTTAGTCTTTTAAGAACTATGGATCGAATGTGACACGAGAGCATCAAGGGTTGACTCATTTCATCAAGGCGCTTTTCTCAAATACCTTGGTCTTTGTGGAATCCAAACTCACACATCCTCAACTTTCCCTAAGCGAACCTCACTTTTTAGAGTAATGACACACAACCTGAGGTTGATGGATTTTTGTTTTCACTCATTTCTCTCACAAAGAAGGTCATAAGTCCAGCCTTAGGTACCATATGCTTGCCCCTTATGTAAGTATCCACTAATGTAGGCTTCCCTCAACTCAAGATCATATAGGGCTTTTGAGGAGTCATTGTGAAGGCTTTTGGGTGAAGGTAGGACATGTTTTTGTTCATTTAGGTTCAATCTTCCCTTTAGCACTTCTTTTGATTCATTATGGCATACTTTTTGACTCATTTGAGTATTTCACTTCTTTCATTTCTTTCAAGGGGGTAGAGAGACACATTGTCACTCTTTCTTTTGCACTTTAAACCTTTCTCCTTTCTCTACTTTTACATAGCCTTTTTCACTTTGTTTTCTTTGAATCCCTTTTTCTGGTTCTTATTCACTTTTGCATTTCTTTTTGTCTTTTTCTCTTTTTCATTGCCTTCCTTTTCTTTTGCTTTTGTGCCTCTTTACCACATTGAATCCTTTCTTGTCTCAACCCCCCCCCCCCAAACTTAGGTATTTGCCATCGCTCAAGGGAAGATTTGGGTGCCAAGAGAGGGTCTCATTGAGAACGGGTATAGGCTTGTAGCTTTGGTTCATGAAAGAAGAAGGTTAAGGCTCAAAAGGGTTGAACTAGGGATCATTTCATTGGTAGGTTATGGAAATTGTTCAAATTTGGAAGTTCGGATCAAGGAGGGCCTATATTCACTTCTCAAGTCAAGTTTCACCGATGATTTCGCCTCAACAAACATTCAGGGCAAGTTCTAGACTGCTGGCTTGGAGCTTAGACTCATAATTCAACTTCTCAGCACACACACACTCAAGGTTTGCTAAAGATATCGAGTTGAGAGCCCACAACGACCTTAGTTCCAATTCAAGCGCACAATGGCCCCACACGACCATATGATGATTGTTTGATCAACACAAGAGTCTCAAGGCCACAATTTTCACCATCCTAAACACAACATTATGTCTTTGACCATGGGATCAAAGGCAAATGTGTTAGGCCCAAGTGAAGCTTGCCTGAGGTCCTCTTAACTACAAAATTTTGAAAATCAAAAGAAGAAAAATAAAAAACGGACTCAAACCCTTAAGAAGGTTGTCACGCCATCTATCATTGGGAAGAGCCACCCGGTTCGCACAACACACTACCCTTGGAAAGAACCGTGGCATTAAGAAAACCAAGGGCTTATTGAAAACACTAAAATCGAAATAAAAGGCTACGAGCCTCACTACTAGGCTAAGAAAAACAAAAAATTTGAACGAAAATTAGAAAAAACCGAATGAATATGTACAATGGGGAGTAGAATATACAACGGGATGAATATATACATAGGAGTCTAAAAGTAGCTAATGTTAAAAGTTATATACATGCCAACTATTTAAAAACCAAAAACATAGACTAGAAATGAAATAAATATATACAAACATCCAGTGTATCAGAAGGCGCACCCCCACGAATAAAAGCTGGCATTGTCCCCAATGCCAACTACCAAGATAGCTCAAAAACATAGTAAAAGGATATAGAGAGGCCCCTCAAGCCTAGTCCACATGCGTGGGGTCTCCTGTCGTCCATGGATCCTCTGTAGTAGCCGGGACCTCAGACTGGTCGCCGACCTGCTGCTGCTGGGCTGCTGGGACATGAGCTGGATCAAGAACAGGCTGAACCACCGGTGGGACACTAGATGTACCCTCATGAACCTGGGCCACCTCTATCACAACTCCCTCAGTGCTAAGGAGTTTCCTCTTCTTCCTTAGCCTGGGGGTCTCCTCCTGCTGTGGCTGAACTGCTACTGGATCAACAGTTGGCTCCCCGAAAAGCAAGTCAAGTGGCATCTGATCCGCCAAAAGCTTATCCACATCCTCCCTCAACTTCATCACTGACTCCTTGGAGGCCTTCTGCTTCCTCAACTTCCTGTGTTCCCTAGCAAGTTTACCCAGTGCTGTGCTGTGTGCTCCAGCTGCCTTAGCCAAGGCATTCTGTGTCTCCATCATCTTTTCCTGATTGGCCAGGATCTTCTTCAGTGTCTCCTCAATAGAAGGAGGGATCTCAACTGTGGAAGGGGTTGACTGTGTCTGAACTACAGTGGCCAAGTTTGACAACTTGGATGTCGCAACTGACATCCAGTTGTTCAAACTGGCTAGAGACTGAGCAAGCTGGTGGGCAGTGAACCTGTGGGTCTTCGAGGAAGGGTCATCCTGGTCTGCTGCAGTAGATGGACCAGCACTGGAAGAAGGACCCTGAGGCAATGTCTCACTGGTAGCTGGGATAGTGGAAGGCTCAATGGACTGCTGAATAACCGCTGGCTCCTCAGACTGGCCAGGTGCGGTGGAAGTGGATGCCTGAGGCTTTTTGGACCTCTTTGGGTTGTCGGGACCCAACTGACTGTACCATGAGTAGGGAGCCACTGGATCTACCTGAACATCAAATTTCTTCTTCTTTACCTTCAACTCTCTGAAGTACAGGGAAAGAGTGTTTGGGAAGGGGTAGTTTGTGTTTGTCTCCTGCCCTACCGTAGAAATCACTCTTGACATGATGTTGCCCACATTCAAAGGAAAACCAGCCATAATGGAAGCTACTAACACTGCACGAGGAATAGGAACTGTATGATCATGAGTGGAAGGGTCAAGCCTACTGCACACGAAGGTCAACCACCCCTTTGCTTCAAAACTGAACGTGTTTCTCAGAATTTTCTCTCCTGCCTTCAACCAAACTGGGACAGTGCCCGGAGCTGCCAAGTGCTGGGCCAACCACAGGCGAACCTCTTCTTTCATTGCCAGCTTTTCTAAGTATTGGGATTCGTCTTCTTCATTGAACCCCAAAAATTCATTCAGAGACTTCCCATCAAACATCACTACCTTGTCCCTCACTTTTGTCACCTTTGAATCTCTCACCACATGATAGACATTACAGTAAAACTCTTTCACCATATGTTCATTTGCAACTATGCAACGTTCCTTGAAGAACCCCCAACCCTCTCTAGTTCGGAATGTGCTTGCACATGTGGCTTTAGAGGAAGAAGATCAGAATCAATAAATTGCCTCTCCGGAATCAACTTTCTTTTGGGCCACCACTCTCCAAATCTGTGGAAGTCTATTTCACTGATAAATCTATCAGCCCATGCTTCCGGTTTTCTTGTTCTCTCAATACCACCAACTTGGGGTTCACCCCCTCGCCGTA
>NW_017674308.1:45228-86167 GCF_001879085.1 Nicotiana attenuata | reverse complement strand
AGCCAATTGTGCGTCGGAATCTTGGTTCTTTTTATCATCTGCTCGAACATCATTTCTATCCGTCCCATATCACTTCCAGAAGAACTAGGCCCTTGTGACTGAAAGGGGGGTGGATTGTTTGGTTGTTGGAACATGGGGGGCCTTTGAAAGCCTTGCCCCCTACCACCATTATTCCGCCCTCCTTGATTGCCATTGTTGTTGTTCCAATTGTTGTTGTTCCTGTTCCAATTGCCTTGGTTATTACCTTGATTACCCCAGTTGTTGTTCTGATTGTTATTGTTCCAATTGTTGCCACCCTATTGTTGATTGTTGTTGTTCCAATTGCCGCCTCCTTGTTGATTGCCCCAATTGCCTTGAGGGCGCCATTGTTGATTTCCTTGATTTCCTCTATTTCCTTGGTAGTTATTGACATATTGGCATTCCTCACTTTGATCATCAAAACACTCATTCGAATATCCACCACCATCGTTGTTGTTGTCAAATTGGTCACCGCTACCTTGAGGTTGTTGCTGCCCTCTTTGTCTCCTTTTTAGCATAGAAACATTCTCCATTGCATTGACTTGTCGCGGGTTTTGTACTTGTTGCAATTGCGCCTTCGCCAACTGATTCATTGTTGTTGTAAGTTCGGCTATAGCTTGGCCGTGATCACTCAACTCCTTATGCAAATGGATGACCGTGGGGTCACCTTGGGGTACATCCGCTCGGCTTTGCCATGCCGACGATGTGTCCGCCATTTCATCAAGTACATCACATGCCTCTTGGTAAGAAAGTTTCATAAAGTTCCCACCGGCCAATTGGTTCACAATGTATTGATTTGTGGTGTTGATGCCCCAATAGAAAGTCTGTTGGATCATCGCCTCAGTCATGTCGTTGTAAGGGCATTCCTTAACCATTGTTCTATATCGCTCCCAGATCTTATGCAATGGTTCCGTTGGCATTTGCTTAAAGGCTAGAATCTCATCCCAAAGAGCCGCCATATGACTTGGAGAAAAGAACTTGGCAATAAATTTGTCCGCCAATTCATCCCATGTGGTGATAGAATGATTTGGTAACCTTTCTAACCAGTCCAACGCTTTGCCCCGAAGAGAAAACGGGAAAAGCCTCAATCTCAACGCATCCTCTGACACGTTTGTTTGTTTGCTGCCCCAGCAAGTATCTACGAACCCCTTCAAGTGCTTGTATGCATTTTGGTCGGAGGCGCCCGTAAAATATCCCCATTGCTCGAGCAAAGTCAACATGACATTTGTGATTTGAAAGTTCCCCGCCCGGATTCGGGGAGGAACGATGGCACTTGCGTACCCTTGATTAGGAAGAACTCTAGGGACCGCTCTTGGCGGTGGCGTAGGAGGGTCTGGAATAGGATTGTTGTCATGTACATTAGCATTGGCATTCAACCTCGTCGTGGTACTTGAGGTACCGGAAGCTCTTCTTCAACCTCCTCCCCCACCAAGGCATTGCCAAGAGGGTCATTTCCGTTTAGAGCCATGTGTACCTGATGGATGAACACAAACAAAATTAGTAAAAAGAAGGAAAGAGAAGCAAAACACAAAACTAGCTACACAAATAGTCAACACCGTAAGCTCCCCGGCAACGGCGCCAAAAAGTTGATTAGGTCGAAGCGGACTCAACCTTAGCAAGAGTGGGCGCTAATACTTTTACCCAATATTGGTATCGGGGTCAATTTCCACAGGGAGCTAGAAAGGGAGTTGGATATTTGCTTACTCTAGAAATGCGTGTTTGCTTCTAATTGATCTTCTATCATTTTTGGGTTTTTATGATTATCAACTACAATTTAACAACTACTAATTATAACTAAATTACGCTAAGATAGTAATTCTAGGTTGTATCCAAGATAGAGAAAGACACTAGGGTCATGGCATTTACTTAGGTGGTCAACTAACGGGTAGAGATTCCTAATACAAGAATGATGATTAAGGGGCTTATGATATAACCGTTGCACGATAGCACTCACTCTCACACCTCTCGGTAGAAAGAGTGATTTTGCCCAATTGACTCTCTCGAGACCAATTCGGTAGGCTAACAAACCAAGCAACTTAGGGTTCAAGTTGGGTAATCACTCTCTCGAGGTCTTACCCGCTAATTGGGACTACCATTCTCATGGGTCCATCCCAATTCCTTGTTGGGTTAACTTTGGAGTCATAGACACTCTTTCTCAAGAAGAGTCAAGACTCACTAAGCTAGACTTAGTGTTTGCAACCACCAAATCCTAGTTAAAAACATAAAATCAACCCAAATATCAAACACCCAACATCATTCAAGCACTAAACAATCATACCCATTAATTACTCACACTAGGGTTGAGCCACAACCCTAGCTAAAGGGTTTAGCTAGCCATAATAGCAAAGGAAATTAAAGAAGAAGTAGATAAAATCAACATAATAATTAACTAGGAAGTTAATCTAAACGAATTCACATTAAAACAAGGTTAAAATGCCCAAAATAGGCTAAAACTTGAATCTCACGAGTGCTGCTGCTATCTGATGTCTAAAACTTGACCTAGAAATAATAAAATATTCTATTTATACTATGCCAGAAAAATCGGACAAAAATACCCCTGCGGGGCTAGCACGGACCGCGCATAAATGCAGCGCGGCCGCGTAGGGGTCTTGGCTTTCTGTCATTCACTTCTGGAACTNTGAAGCATTACTTGGGGAAGATTGATGACAGCCACGTGGTGGCACTCCTTCATTTGAAATGATGAGATGGTAACATGCGTCGTGCCGCGACGTTAAATCAGGCGCTTCTTGGGAGGCAACCCATGTCTTTTTCTATTTCGTTGATTTTCTTTATAGACTAGGATTTTTGAGCTAATGGTTTGTGAGATGTTGCAGGGATAATGTTGAACCAGTGCAGAACAAAAGTGTCAGGTCTCTGAAGTTTGCCAACGCGGCCGCGCTACAAAACAGTGCGGTCCACGTAGGCTGGTACAATGGGATGTTGAGTCTCTGAAGTTTCCAGCGCGGCCGCGGAGCACTTTTGTGCGGTCCGCGCTGGGAAGGCCCAAATGTCATGCTCTCTGAAGTTTCCCACGCGGCCGCGTAACAAAACAGTGCGGTCCGCGTGGGAAGCTCATCTCAATGTGAAGGAATGAAATCCAGCGCGGTCCGCGTCCATTTTTGCGCGGCCGCGCTGGTAGGTAAGTGATGGGTCCCACAGTTTTCCTATAAATAAAGACCCTAGGCCTCCTTTTACCCTTTACGCACTTTGACTTCCTGGGCTTAAATTTTTACTATTCACTGAGACCTTTGCTTCAAATAGTTGAATCTTCACAACACCTGGTAACATTCCTTGCTAATTTCATTCATAGTTTTAATTTTTAATTATTGTGCTTGCTTCCCAGTAGTATAACTTCTTATTTTCTTCTCATTTTTCTTAGGTTTAATGATTAGTTTAGCTTTTTTGTGTTTATCTTGAACATTGGGCATGAACTTCAATATGAGAAATTGAGTAGGGACAACTAGGACCCAAAGATTTGATGAAAAATGGACCAAAATGCTAAACCCTAGTCCAGTTCACTTAAATGGCCCAGCGCGGCCGCGTATCATTTTTGCGCGGTCAGCGTAGTTTCTTCTGTGGTGGCTACTTTAACCAGTGCGGTCGCGTCATATTTTTGCGCGGTCCTCGCTGGCCCAATGCGGCCGCGGTCCATATCAGTGCGGACCGCGTTGGGGGGATTCAGAGAGCTTCACCGGGGGGCATATGCCATGCGCGGTCCGCGCTCCAGATCTACGCGGTCCGCGCCCCTGTGTTCTGCTTCTGTGTTATGCATATTAACTGTGTTTTCCCCTCCTATGTGATTCATCTAATTCACTGCATGTGCTTAAACTAACAATGTTAGACGTGTATTTTTGCAGATCATGGTTAAGAAACGAGGAGGTACAGAACAACAACAACCCGGGAGAGGTGGTTCCTCCCGAGGGGGAAAGGGAAAGAGAATTGCTAAACTCACTCCCCAGGCCCGGCCGTAAGCTGATACGGGCTGCTGATAGGGCTGCCTCCCACTCTTCGGGGAGTGAGTATGCACCCTCCCGGAGCATCACCTCAGAATCAGCCCCCACTCACACCTCTGACCCATTCCAATTACATGACACTCCTCCACCTTCACCCACCTCCAAGAGACCGGTCAATGTAATTTCGGATTCGTCTGATGAGTCCGTAGCAAGAAGTGAGGAACAATACTCCACCTCCCCCACAGCTTCATTATCTGGGGAGAGTGCAGGACATGGTGAGGGAGGTGAGCCTCAAGTCGGGGGAGTTGATCGAACCAGAAAACCTGAAGCCTGGGCAGACAGATTTGTGAGTGAGATAGCATTCCACAAATTTAGAGAGTGGTGGCCCGTGAGGAAATTGATCCCGGAGAGACAATTCATTGACAGTGATCTTCTACCTCTCAACCCGAAGGTGCAAGAGCAATTCCGTACTAGAGATGGCTGGGGCTTCTTCAAGGAGAGGTGTATTGATGCCAATGAGCATATGGTAAAAGAGTTCTATTGCAATGTTTCTCATGTGGTTAAGGACACAAAGGCGATGAAGGTTGGGGATAAAATGGTGGTTTTTGATGGGAAGTCCTTGAATGAATATTTGGGGTTCAAAGAGGAGGATGAAACAGAATACTTGGCGAAGTTAGCAATGGGTGAGGAGGTGCGTCCCTGGTTGGCCGAGTACTTGGCAGCCCCGAGCACTGTTCCAAAATGGTTGAAGGCGGGGGAGAAGATTCTACGGAACACATTCAATTTTGAGGCAAAGGGTTGGTTGACATTCGTTTGTAGTAGACTTGATCCCTCCACACATGATCACTCAGTTCCTCTTGCCCGGGCTGTTCTTGTGGCATCTATCATGGACGGGCTTCCTCTCAATGTGGGCAACATCATCTCGAGGGTGATCTCTACAGTCGGACAGGAGACCAACATAAACTACCCCCTTCCCGAACACTCTGTCCATGTACTTTAGGGATTTGGAGGTGAAGGAAAAGCGATTTGATGTCAAGACAAAGCCGGTGGCCCCCTATTCTTGGTATAGCCAATTGGGTTCAGACAACCCAAAATCCAAAAAGTACTAGCCACCCACCTCTGCCCCAACTGGCCAGTCTGAGGAGCCAGTTGCGGTAGAGCCTTCTATTGGACCATCCTCCATCCCGACCACTTCCACCAGTGAGCCCTTACCCCCAGGTCCTTCTACTTCAAATGACCCTGCAGTTCATGTTTCAAAGACTCATCGGTTCACTGCCCACCAGCTCAGTCAGTCTTTAGCTAGTCTAAACAACTGATGTCAGTAGCGACATCCAAGTTGTCCACTTTGGCTACTACAGTTGAGGCACATTCAGCACCAGCCATTGCTCAGATTCCTCCTTCCATTGAGGAGACATTGAAGAAGCTCCTAGCCAACCAGGAGAAGATTTTGGAGACCCAGGCCACCTTGACTACGGCGGTAGCCTCACATGGCAAGGCCTTGAAGGAGCTTGCAAAGGAACATAAGAAAATGAGAAAGTCGAGGGCGTCTCGAGAGTCGGTAAAGAAGCTGCGAGCAGTTGTGGACAAGCTTTTGGCAGACCAGATGCCATTAGACTTGCTATTGGGGGATCCAGCTCTAGATCCAGCAGCAGCACAGCTACAACAGGAGGAGGAGCCTAGGCACCCAAGGAAGAAGAGGAAGCTTCCTAGCACTGAGGGTGTTGTGATAGAGGTGGCACAGGTTCAGGAGGGTACCTCCACTGCTCCACCGATGTTCAGCCGCTCCATGACCCCGCCCCTGTCCCAGCAGCAGCAGTCCGGGAACCAGTCTAAGGTTCCTGCCAGTACAGAGGACCAGGGGACCACTGATCAGCCCATGCAGACGGATCAGGCTTGAGGAGCCATTCTATATCCTTTCTCTGTTTTTATGCTTATTTTGGTAGTTGGCATTGGGGACAATGCCAGCTCTTATTCGTGGGGGTGCGCCCTACTGTTTTGATTTTTGATACATTTGGATGATTGTATATATTTGACTTTGAGTTTATGTTTTAGATTTGATAGTTGGCCTGTATATAACTGCTAATTTTGGCTACTTCTCTACTTTATGTATATATTCATCCCCGTTGTATATTCTACTCCCCATTGTACATATTCATTCGGTTTTTCTATTTTCGTTAAAATTTTTCGTTTTTAGATTGGTATTTAGGCTCATAGCCTTTTGTTTTGGTTTTGGCATTGTCAATAATCCCTTGGTTTTCTTAATGCCACGGTTCTTTCCAAGGGTAGAGTGTTGTGCGAACCGGGTGGCTCTTCCCAATGATGGATGGCGTGACAACTTTCTTAAGGGTTTGAGTCCGTTTTTGATTTTTTTTCTTTTGATTTTGCGTAGTTAAGGGTACCTCAGGCAAAGCTTCACTTGGGCCTAACACATTTGCCTTTGATCCCATGGTAAAAGACATAATGTTATGTTTAGGATGGTGAAAGTCGTGGCCTTGAGACTCTTGTGTTGACCAAACAATCATCCTGTGGTCTTGTTGAACCATTGTGCGCTTGAATCGTAACTAAGGTCGTTGTGCGCCCTCGACTCGATGTCTTTAGCAATCCTTGAGGGTGTGTGGTGAGAATTAGAATTGTGAGTCCAAGTCCCGAGCCGATGGTCTAGAACTTGCCCCGAATGTTTGTTGAGGCGAAATCCTAGGTGAAATTTGACTTGAGAAGTGATTATAGGATCTCCCTAATCCAAATTCTAAGTTGAACAACTCCATAGCCTACCAATGAAATGATTCCCTAGTTAACCCTTTTGAGCCTTAAACTTCCTTCTTTCAAGAACCAAAACTACAAGCCTATACCCGTTTTTAATGAGACCCTCTCTTGGCACCCACATCTTCCCTTGAGTAAATGACAAATGTCTAAGTCTGGGGGGGAGAGGCAAGAAAGAAAACAATGTGGTAAAAGGTACAAAATTAAAAGAAAAGAAAGGCAATGAAAAAGGAAGAAAAGACAAGACAAAAAGAAAGACCAAAGTGAATAAGGTCAAAAAGGGGATTCAAAGAAAACAAAGGTGAAAAAGGGAGCGGAAAAAAGCAGAAAAAGGAGAAATGTGTTGAATTGCATAATAAAGAGTGACAGTGTGTCTCTCTAACCCCTTGAAAAAGAAGTAAATACTCAAATGAGTCAAGAAAAGTGTGCCAAAATGAATCAAAAGAACTGCTTAAGGGAAGATTGAACCCACTTGAACAAAAACATGTCCTATCCTTGCCCAAAAGCCTTTACAATGACTCCATAAAAGCCCTATATGATCTTGAGTTGAACGCAACCTACATTAGTGGATACTTACATAAGGGGCAAGCATATGGTACCTAGAGCAGATTTGTGACCTTCTTTTTGAGAGAATTGAGTGAAAATCCCATCAACCTCGGTTTGTGTGTCACTACTCTAAAAGGTGAGGTTCGCTTAGGGAGAGTTGAGGATGTTTGAGTTTGGGTTCCACAATGACCAAGGTATTTGAGAAAAGCTCTTTGATGAAATGTGTCAACCCTTGATGCTCTTGTGGCACACTTGATCCATAGTTTTCAAACGCCTAAAATGTGTTAATGATGCATTCGTATTGAGGGCAATTGTTAGTCCCAATTGATGCTTGTTGAGGTTACTTTAGGATAGCTGGAAATTCTTGGATTGCTCTTTTGGGGTAGGTCTTATTTTGTTTGCTTGAGGACAAGCAAAGGTTTAAGTTTGGGGGAGTTGATAAGTTAGGATTTTAACATGATTATACCCCTACTTGCTATTGCTTTTGTTACGAATTGCCACAAAATAATCCCAAAATCCTTACAAGTTGCGCTTGATTGCAGGTTTGACCGACAAGATGACAAATGTCAAAGATTGGCTCAAAATGGAGTGAAACCTGCCAAGTGTCAAAGACCAATTGAAGTGGGGAACAAGAAGACCTAGCGCGGACCACACTGTTTTGCCATGCGGCCGCGCTAGGAGATTCAGGGACTGGGTCATTCAAGGGCAATCCGCGCGGTCCGCACTCCTTTTTACGCGGTCCGCGTAGATGAGATTCAGAGAGATGGTGCCTTTGACAAAGTACTGCCATGCGGCCGCACTCCAGTTCTACGCGGTCCGCGCCCGTCCTGAAACACGGCCGCGCTCCATTTCTTCGCGGTCCGCGGTCCCAACTTCAGAGAACAGTGTTCAAGAGTCCAAGAGCCAACGCGGTCGCGCGCCCTTTTTGCGCGGTCCGCGCCTACCCCGCAGGGGCATTTTTGTCCAGATTTTCTAGCTCGGTATAAATAGATCTTTTTGACATTTTTAGATGAAGTTTTTAGCTGTTGAACGAGAGCTGCGCTCGTGAGGAGTATTTTGTAGCCTATTTTGGCAATTTTACTCTTGAATATCATAGATTTTAAGTATTAATCAATTATTATGTTCATTTCATCATCTATTTCTATTGTTTCTTCTTTAATTATGTCTAGCTAAACCCATTAGCTAGGGTTGTGGCTCAACCCTAGTGTGGGTAGTTAATGGGTGTTGCATTCTAGGGTGAGATTGAGATTGGGTATTTGTTATTTGGGTTGATTTTGTATTTCAATTTAGAATTTGTGGTTGCAAACATGAATTCAAGCTTAGTGGGTCTAACTCTTCTTGAGAGAGAGATTCATATGACCCTAAAAGTTAACCCAACAAGGAATTGGGATGGACCCATGAGAATGGTAGTCCCAATTAACGAGTTAAACCTCGAAAGAGTAACTACCCTACTTGAGCCCTAGTTGCCCGGTCTAATTGGCCTACCTAATTGGTCTCGAGAGAGTCAATTGGGCAAAATCGTTCTCTATACCGAGAGGTGTGAGAATGAGTGCAATTGTGTAACGGCTATAGCACTAAACCCAGATTTATCAATCTCCCCTTAGTAGCTTCTACCCGTTAGCTAGCCACCTAGGTAGTGTCACAACCCTAGTGCCTTTTTCCTATATTAAGCACAACTTAGCAATATTTCCTTAGCATAATTTAGCTTTAATCCTTAGATTACAAAAGTAGTTTTAAATATAAAAACCCCCAAAAATGTTAGGAGTGCAATTAGAAGTACAAACGCAATTCTAAACTAAACCGGCAATACAACTCCATTCCAAGCTCCCCGTGGAAATTCGATCCCGATCCACTATTCGGGTATTAGTTATTGCTACCCACTCTTCCTACCATTGTGTAGTGTTGAGACGGCCGCGATCACGTCTCCTAGGGGTGAAAACTTTAGTGACATAAAATTAGAAAGTTTGTCTCCTATGAATGAACTCTCAATGTAGGAAGTGCGTCTCCTAAAGGTGTAAGTTTAATGAACCATACTAGGAAGTGTGTCTCCTATGGTTGAACCTAAATGACCTAAACTAGGAAGTGCGGCTCCTATGAACTATCAATTTAGGAAGTGCGTCTCCTATGGGTGAAAATCAACTTAGGAAGTGCGTCTCCTGTGGGTGAACCTTCAATGACTCAAACTAGGAAGTGCGTCTCCTATGAATGAACTATCAATTTAGGAAGTGCGTCTCCTATGAATGAACTATCAATTTAGGAAGTGTGTCTCCTATGAATGAATTCTCAATTTAGGAAGTGCGTCTCCTATGAATGAACTATCAATTTAGGAAGTGCGTCTCCTAGGGGTAAAACTCAATATAGGAAGTGTGTCTCCTACAACAAAAATATAACTTGAAAAACTTAGACTAGGAAGTGCGTCTCCTAGGGGTAAAACTCAATATAGGAAGTGTGTCTCCTACAACAAAAATATAACTTGAAAAACTTAGACTAGGAAGTGCGTCTCCTAGGGATAAAACCTCAATTTAGGAAGTGCGTCTCCTTACAACAAAATATAACCTACCCAAACTAGGAAGTGCGTCTCCTAGGGGTGAAACGTCAATGATTCAAACTAGGAAGTGCGTCTCCTAAGGGTGATGTGTGATCCTCTAAATAGCCTTTGCGTAAGCAGAATTGGCGCATTACACCTGAAAATTTCAAGCTTCCCAGCTTTGATATGAACACAGCTTTCATCCCTGTTTCAGACAAAGAAAACTTGTTAGTTTAAACATGGTGGTTGGTTTGTGGCCTTGGCTTTGAGTACGATTGCTCCTCCACGTGCCATGATAACTTTGATTTCACTCTGAAAGACATTGCTTGCTTATTGACTAACCAATTTCTCTGTCACCCTTACCTCTTCTCCGTCCAGCCCCAATACCCTTTATCTGTTGCATTGCTCCTGAACTGACCTTTACCAAACCTTTTGTTTCACATGAATCCCAAAACGCGTCAATTGCCACCCGCTCAGTGCGTATGCTGTTCTTTCTTGACTTAAACCACTGGCCTTGGCCTTGAGGTCTATTGCTCCTTCACTTGCCATATTCCAACAATAACTTTGATTTCTGCTTGGAATACCTCGCTTGTCACTGGTTTACCACCCTTTGTCAATCTTTTCACAGCAAATACCTTTGATCCGTTCACCCTAGCCCTCATTCTGTTGCATCGTCCATGAATTGATACATACCAAGCCTTCGTATTTTAAACGAATCCCAAAGCATGTTGACTGTTACCAGCTCAGTGCGTTTGTTGTTCATTCCTGACTTAACGCTTTGATGTGTTCACCAGATCCCGTATTGTTCAATTGGAAAGCTTGGTGGCAGATTTTGAAGTCATTTCTCACTTGTTTTGACCACACAGACTCAGGTAGAGGAAGTAAACAAGAGTAAAGGAACAGAGTAGAGGACAATGGGCAGAGATGATTCCTAACAAGAAAACTACAAAGTAGAAACCTATCGGATGTGGATACCAACTCTAAAGACCATGACATGCACCTGCAGCCTATTCTGTTAAGCAAATCTGATGTTCAGCTCTTGTCGTCCCTTTTGCCGTGAAACCGGGCTTCAATGCTCCGCTTACCCGATCTGATTCGCAGTCCTTATTCGACTTGTGGTGCCCGTAGGTTTTCACCATCAAGCCTCTCTCATTTGATCTTTTTCTCTCACCTCACCATCGCCTTATGGTGCCCGTGAAGGTTTTCCCCAATAAGACTCTCTCATTTTTTATTTCTCTCAGCTTTCGTCGCCTTGGGATACCCGTGAGGGTTCTCATCAACAAGACACTCTCATTCTTCATTTCCTTCGTTTAGACCGGAGTGTTGCCCCTTATATGATTCGCCTCTACTCGCTTGACTTGGCATCTCTCGAAAACTGATAAGAAGGTCTTCTTTTGGACCGTAATGTGGGATTTTGGATAGGGTTAGAAAGAAAGGGTATCAAAGGCTCAAAACAATTCAACATGGGTTCAAAATTACAACTTTCGGAATCAGATTTCCCACAACAACCACAACTTCTGCCCCAGTTTCTTCCTTGGGGACTTTGGACTTTTATTTCGTTGTGACTGAACCTCAGAGAGAGGCTGCCTACGTACCCTTTCGGGATCAAGTCAAACGTAGTTCAGGGCATAGAATTACTTCGTTGTTGCGGTCTTTCCTTTTCTTCCACTTTTCTTTTCATTCTTTTCATTTCTTTTCTTTTCCTTCTCTTTTCGTTTCTTTTCTTTTTCTTTTCTTTTCTTTTCTTTTCTTTTCTTTTCTTTTCTCTTCTTTTTTCTTTTCTTTTCTTTTTCTTTTCTTTTTCCTTTTTCACTGTTTTTCTCTTGTTTCTCCACTTTCTTTCCCCGCTCGGGCTTACGAGTTTTATTATTGATTCCGAAAGAGGGGTATGCAAGAAAATAACCGAGGCTCAAAGGGGTAACAAAGGATAAAGTGTTTGGATAGCAGAACAAAATGCCTTCGTCATTCCAATCTCCAAAACATGCGAAGTACAAACTACGCAATTAAGCAAACATGCGTAACATCTTTTGATTGCACCAGAATTAATAACCATATTCGCACATTTGCCTTCTACATTTGTCAATTACCCAGCACCATTGGACAACAATCTCGGTACAACGAATGGCCCCCTAACAATTCGGGCAAACTTGCCTTTAGCTTCAACCTGATGCAGCATGATGCACTCCAACAAGGTTTCTCTATGTTTTATCTTCCCCAGTTTCGCATGGTTCGGGCTTCAAATGATCTCAAAGCGTTCAAATCTGTTCTTATTTCCCTCAAGCGTCCCTATATCTTTAACATGGTTTCATTGCTTCCTGGCCAAACTAACTTTTAAAACCAAGCTGAGAATTATGCGT
Organism: Nicotiana attenuata; assembly: GCF_001879085.1. NCBI lineage: Eukaryota > Viridiplantae > Streptophyta > Magnoliopsida > Solanales > Solanaceae > Nicotiana > Nicotiana attenuata. Next base: position 74,006 of record NW_017674308.1, on the reverse strand, counting down.
GCATGTCATGTCAATAGAACCAGCATGAAAAGAATTGTAAAAAAGAAGAAAAGAACTAAACAAAAATGACTAGAAATGACAAAAAATAGAGAATTTCATTAGACAGATGGTGAAAGGGTTTAAACAACAAAACAAACTACATAAACTGGGGTCCAATCCTAAAAGAAACCTAGATAACACTGAATGGCTAAAGGAACTAGACATGATGAAAGGATAGAAGGGTTTGAGTCACAAGACAATATCCGGATTACAACCCTGAAATAACCCGGACAACAGAAATGACACCAAAATAAGCCACCAAGACTCCTCTTCAGCTAGCCAAGAAATGGAGCATCTTTCCAATTACCAAGCACGGCATCTTAGCCACTGGGTTCCACATCAATATTAACAACTTCATTATCATTAACTTCATTCAGCAAGTTCCCAAGAGGATTCGCATGCTCCCTGTCACAGTCATTGATCACAATTACCCCTTCTTGAATCATTCTTTCTATTTCCCTTTTCAAAGAACGACAATCTTCAATGCTATGCCCTTTGACATTAGAGTGGTACATGCATCGTATAGTAGGATCAAAGCCTTTTGCATGTGGGCCTGGAGTATAGCCGAGGAGCGGCTCAATCAGGCCAGAATGCCTTAACTTTTCAAACAAGCTCGTGTAGGATTCCCCAATTGGCGTCAAAATATTTCCTTTCCTCTATTCTCTTCCCTGCCCCTATTTTCGAGGGTTGTTGGGTACTTGAAAATGTTGTGAAGGCAAGGAGGCATTATGCGGCGCTGGTGCTTGCCATAGGAAGTGACCTGATGGTTGGACATATGACCGGACATTGTTCGGAGGATAATACTGAGGTGGATTATGTGGAGTTCGGGGATAGGTTTGGGGTTGGGGTCGAGGTTGGTTGTAATATGGTGATGGGCCCCTGGATAGCCTGGGTAGTTGCCTTGATTGCTGAATAACTTATGATTTTGTTGGATTTAAGCCACTCCTCTACCATACATCCCATTTTTACTACCTCGTTGAAAGATTTTCCTACTGCTGACACCAAGTGACCATAGTAGGTGGGCTCCAAAGCCTGCAGGAAGTAATCAACCATCTCGCTTTCCCTCATTGGAGGATCGACTCTTGCCGCCTGCTCTCTCCACCGGAAACCATACTCTCTGAAGCTTTCCCCGGGCTTCTTCTCAATTTTTGTCAGTGACAGATGGTCCGGGACAATTTCGAGATTATATTGAAAGTGGCCTGCAAACGCTTGGGCCAAATCATCCCACGTGTACCATCGGGCATGATCCTGTCGCGTGTACCATTCCAAGGCCGCACCACTGAGACTTCGACTAAAGTACGCCATCAATAATTCATCCCTTCCCCCAGATCCTCTCATTTTGCTGCAGAATCCCCTTAAATGGGCTACCGGATCACCATGTCAATCATATAAGTCAAACTTGGGTAGCTTGAATCCTGCTGGCAACTGGACATTGGGAAACAAGCACAAATCCTTGTAGGCCACACTGACTTGGCCACCCAATCCTTGCATGTTCCTGAAGGATTGCTCCAGGCTTTTTACTTTTCGAAACATCTCTTCCTGTTCTGGATTCTTAAGCGACTTGTCAGTTTCCACCGGGGGCTCAAAGTGAGGGGTGTAGGAATATGGCTCAGGAGCTTTAAAGGTAGGCTCAGGAGGGTAGTACTGGCTGTCGTGAGTTTGAAATAATGGCTCACTGGAAGATCTTCGCAATGTGGCAGGTGGAGGCGCCACAAAGACAGGGGTGATTGGTGGAGGAGGGTTTTGTTTGGGTAGTGGAGCTTGGGGAGGATAGGAGGTGGTGCCATAACTCTGTTGGTAGAAAGGGAAAGTTGCCGAGGAATTCACAGTAGGAGGCTCCTGGGACTGAGCCAAAGGTGGGATATATGCTGGATTGGCGGCATAAACTGGCGCCGGCTGACCCTTAGCCCAGGCCTGATGCATTTCGGCCATCTGCTGCCTCAACATACACATTTCTTCCCTCATTTCTTTGACATCCACCACGTCTACCTCTTTTGACGGGTCCATGATACTGGTATCTGATTCTTGGCCTGTCATGTTCAGTTTGTTTTTTGACCGGGTGTTGTAGGATTGGGTTGCCAGGATGCCAACCAACTAAACCACCTGCCTGGACTCATCATCAACGGCTTTGTTAGCAGTTAGAGCGTTAACAGATAGATAACCGCACATTTGGGAATGAATGCACCTAAGCAGTTAACCAATTCTATTATGACTTCGCTTGGTTGCATGCGTCATCCCGGCTTTCATTTTTCTTTATTTGCCATGCCTTTCCTCTCATTCTTCCCTCGTGTTTTCCATTGTTTGTTTCTTGCCTTTCCCTCTTTTCTTTTGCTTTTCTCTCTTATTTTTCCCTCTTTTCTTTTCCTTCTTTTTCTTTTGCCTTGGTTTTTCCTTGTTCCTATTCGCTCCTTTCCTCAGAATTGTTTTTCCGCTCTTTTCTTTCCTTTGCTCCCTTTTTATTTTCTCTTGTTTGCTTTTGTTTGGTTTCTTATTTTCTTTTTGTTTTTCCTTTTCCCTCTTTTGTTTTTCTTTCCTTTCTTGTTTTTCACCTCTTTCCTCTCATTCTTTTCTTGTTTTTCCTTTTTTTCATTTAGTTACGGTCGAATCCTATGGAGATTGCCTACGTATCACGACCCCGCGTGAATCAGACCGAGCGTAGTTCTTGCAAATAAATGCAAAAATAAGGAAACGATTTTTGGGAATTTTCAATTTTTCATTAATAACAAATACGATTACAAAAGCTACTAGACTATTTGTTTTTTTGCTTTTGCTTGAAAAAAGGATATTACAAAAACAGACTCAAAAACAAAAATACAGACTCGATTAACTAGGAATACATCAAAGCTTCAAATCCTGGGGTCCGCGGGGCATCATTCGGCATGGCCGCGTGCCTGCGTGCAAGACCCCTTTGCAACTGCTCCAAATCATTCATGACCTGTCGAACAAATTTCATCACTGAAGCAAAGAAAGTGCTACGACCCATCCGTTCACCAGCCTGACGCTTCATAACAATATAGTTTGCAATGCTTCTGATTCTTTCCCTGAATTGGCCCTTTTCTTAGAGTAGTCGACTTATCTGTTGAGTACGAGCCTCTAGCACCTGAGAATCCTGGAAGTGAAGGTCTTGTAACAATTTCATTTCCTTTTCCATTTCGGCGATTAACCCATAGCATTGTTCCCTCTCGGCCTGAAATTCTTTGTCCCGCCGAGCGGCCTTTTCTTCAAGAGTATTCATTTTTCTTTTCATGTTAGCAATGGTTCCCTCGTAGTTTCTCTTCATTTGTTCTACAAACTGGGCTCTTTCCTCACTCTTCTTTGCCCATTGTGCTCGAAGTCTTGCCATGTTCCCCTCGGATTTCTCCAATTCTTCCTGGCAGTCCAAGACTTGCTTCTTTAACCCTTTTATCAATCTCTCGTCGGATAGACTTCTTTCTTGATTCCTAGCATCTATTTTCATTTGTTGAATTTGGGCCTTGAGAGCTTCATTCTCCTGGGCCAATTTGTTTTTATCACCTTCATCGGCTGCGGCTTGCAAGCTGTTTTCAAATAGGAGATCCTGAACCTGTTTTTACAATGCTCCTATTCGGGCCCTGTACTCCTTTTCTTTGGCTAACCAATCCCATTGCACCTGGGCCTCGTTAGTGAATTGTTGTACATGTGGCCTTTTGGCGAGTCTCTCAGGAATTTGAAATCTTTTACCAAACCAGACCAAGTATTTGGGATCTACCTCGCCTCTAGCTCGGTCCTGTACTATAGTCTTAGGCTCAAGGTACCTGCACTCATTCCATATCTTTCGGATTCTGCCTTCAGGGAATGCAGCCTTCGGGTAACTCGATGACTTGCCCACTCAGGTCTTCATCATTGTGCACTTTCTGGAATCTTCCAAGTTGTCGCAAAACTCGGTAAGGAGCATAATACTGTATGCTTCGAATACCCATCAAAAGAATATAAGAGACCTCTGCTGATGTGTATACAGCTTCAGTAGCAGGAAGCCATCCATAAGCCCATTCAACGTTATCTGCGGTCAGGGGTCTTAAGCATGACAACCAGGCCTCAGTACCCTCAGGGAACACAATACCTGTCACCCGGGTCTCGAATTCTGCAATACAACTCAACCCGGTTAAACCGTAGTTCATATAGCCTGTGCGGTGACAGAGGTGTTCAAGTATCCACAACTGTAAGAGCAAATAGCAACCTTGAAAGAATTTCACACCTTCCCGACATTTGGTCAAAGCTCGGTATATTTCTGCTACAATCAGGGGAACCACTGTGCTAGTAGGTTTTTTCATGGAAACATCTAGCATCCCTACAAGGCCGAGGTCTATGTGACCATCTTTTCTCGGACAAACCACCACTCCCAGAAAGGCTACCATGAAGGCTAATCCCCGTCGGGCTTCACATTTGTCTTTATTTCCGGCATGTGTCAATCCGGTGTTGGGTTCCTCGAAACCTTTTGGGTTACCATACCGGTGATATAAGAAATGCAATGTACAACACCCTTCCGCCAGGTGCGGGTCTTGAATATCCCGGCTGATGTTCAATAAATCCAGGAACCTATGAAGGGTTGCCGGTCGTGGGGCCAATGGGTATCTACCTCGGAGGTTCCCGTTGAGACCAGCGTATCCCGCAATCTCTTCTAATGTCGGTGTGAGTTCAAAATCTGAAAACCGGAATACATTACGGGTCGGGTCCCAGAATGGTATCAATGCCTCAATAATATCTTTTCTTGGTTTGATGTTCAATAAATCGACGAGACCACCCAAAACCTTGATCACGGTTTCTCTGCTACCTTTCCCCAAATCATTCCACCACATATGGAGCTTTAAAGGGATCTCACTCAGGACTGAGAAGGTTTCAATGTTACTTGGATTCATCCTGCACATTTATTTAAAGGGGTTTAATGACTTATTTTTACCTAACAAAGGAAAATGGCTATTTATGCAAAAATTTCTTTATTTAGAAAACAAGGCCTTGGGTTTGCAAATACGGCCTTTCAGCACTTCTGGGAGGAAGATCTTAAGGCTGTGTTCGCAAACCACTTAAAATGACTCAAGGTGGCTGTTCTTGCAAAAACAGCCTTCCGGCGTCCTTTTTGGGGACATTCGGCTTGTTTTAAAACAAGAATGGCATCACCCGACTTATTTTTGACAAAAATTAAAATTTTGACATTTTTTGGCTATTTTTGCAAAAGGGTGGTTGGACCCGATGAGGGTTGCCTACGTATCTCACATCCGGTGAGAATCAAACCAGCGTAGTTCGGGCAGACGTGCCAAAATCAAAACTATTTTGAACAACAACTTTCTTTCTATTTTCCAAATACTTTTCTTTTTTTTCTTTTTTCTTCATTTTTCAAAAATCCGGCAGCGTTTCGGTACTATTTGGGCATTGGGTTTTTCAAAACAAACGGTCACCCTCACTTAGTCCTAACACTGCTATTTTTCTCAATTTTCTCTTATTATATACAAGCTGGTCAACATGTACAGCCGAGCAAAGAAATGCGCAAGTAGCACGTAAGATGCATCAGGATGGTCATCTCAATTCAGGTCGCCTGTCCTAGACGGACCCAACCCCTGTGTTGAGTCCCCTAAGTCAAATGCACATGATGCAAACAAGCGTCCTACTAGGGATACGTCATGAGGTTATTGTTCTTCTAGGTTTAAACCCTAGGTTTATTGGTCTAGACTTGGCTTACCCGAGCGGACAACTCGGGCCGAGGGGGAGGCAGCGTACCGGGGATACAGAAGCTCCGCCGGCTTAGCAACTTATCTAAACCTCGTTCTAAATAGGAAAAGACTCTAAACAAAAGAGAAGCTACACGAAGTGCACCCTTCTCCATTATGTAGAAGACTCAGAGAGAGGAAGGGATTCATAACAGTTTATATATACAATTCAACAAATATCAAAGCGGTAAAACATTTAGCACATATAGCATGGAACATGTAGAAAAATCAGATATGCCAAATATAACAGTTATTCTAAGCTCGAATTCTTGAACCCTGAAACGAAATTCTGGGTTCGTGATCCCCAGCAGAGTCGCCAGAGCTGTCACACCTCCTTTTTCACTACTACACCCTGTGAAAGGTATAATAAAAGGAGTTTTTCCAATTAAAGGACAATCGAAACAGGATTCATTTCATTAAAGATTGAGAGTCGCCACTTGGGATATTTATGGTGTCCCGAGTCACCGGTTTGAATCCCGAATCGAGGAAAGGGTTTGACTCTGTATTACAGTCGCGAACCATAAATCTGAGTAAGGAATTCTGTTAACCCGGGAGAAGGGGTTAGGCACTCCCGAATTCCGTGGTTCTAGCACGGTCGCCCAACTGCTATATTTGGCTAAAGCCTGATTTTAATACATGTTAAAACCTATAGTGCAATTTTAGAATTATTTACCGCTTTTAGTCATTTTGTAAGAAAGTGAACGTCGTTTAAGAACGTGTTTTCGGATCACGTCACATGAAATGCACCCGGATCCTCGACACATTTTTATTTAATGTTTTGGGATTTGGATTTGGGTTCCATGAAATGCACACCCGTATTTAAGAAGGTAAAATTATTAAAAGCGCGCCTAAAGTGGCTAGCGTGTTGTTATCTTCGCGGAAGGCCGTGAAATTCACTAAACGGCACGCCCCGAATTCTAAGTATTTTGATATGAGCATTTAATGAGGGCCCCGCAATTTATATGTTTTGTTCGGCGAGGCTCATCTCATTTTTATTTAAAGGCCATCCTAGAGCAAACTACCATTTTCTATTTAAATTTGTCTCTAAAGAATCCTAGTTACTTAATATTATGAAATTCGGGCTTCAAATTCAAGTCCGGGTTCAAACAAAAGGGAAAGCCTTTTAGTTCGAACCCGCTACCTAACCCGAAGGCCCAAATATGATCTCATTGTCTTTTGGCTATGGCTTACTGCGCTGTGGGCTTATGCCTGGCCCAGCAGCACGTATCTCTCGTTAAGTCTGGGCAGGAATTATGTGGACTTCAGGAATTATAACAGTCCAATTTAACCAATCAGTGCAGGAGACAATCAATTTGTGAATTAACTCTATACTTGCATCAACTCATAATTCTGAGTTTGCATTTGAAATTGATATCACTTTAGGCTATTATAGTACTGAATTTAACACATAAGTACACTAGCATCTCCAGCACAACTTAGATAATCTAACGCATAATTCCAAACATGCTGCATATAGTTTAATCTTCCAAATCCCTACTGTTTGCTCATTCCTATTAGAGTGTTGATTCTTGAATTTAACTGAACATTAACGTGACCACATAACGAAAATTGAAACTCGATAGTCAATGATGCTAAATGAAAATGGATTGCCTATAGTTAACCTTAACGAATCAGACATACTCAACAACGACTTCTGCCATTTAAATCACGAGTGAGATCATAACTAGTTCTTGATTTCAAACCAAACCTCTACTTTCAAATCTCTGATTTCGAATTCATACATGGCAACTCGAACTCGGAATTTTAAACTAATTCAAACTAACACTACTAAATATAAACTCCTACAATCAGAAGAGGTAATCAAATTATTTTAACAGTCCACAGTCCAGACAGTCCTTATTTACAATCCCAAATAGTCCTGACTCCACGAACAGTCCTAATCAACTTCAGTATAACAGCTACAAACTAATATCAATATACAATCACACATCTCAGTTTTTAAATGAAACTAGATCGTTTTACATGAGGATGCAATAGAATTGTGAACCAACTAAAAATGCAAAGAAGCAGACGAGCGGCATTATTTCAATCCAAATTTCGAGATCTACAGCAGTGTACCCGGAATTAAGTCACAAGGAGAAGAAAAATAGGAATCAGCAGCAGCAAGTGACAAAACAGCAGTTCAGATCTAAGCTCACAACCCAGCAACAATATCAGAATCAATCCAGAATCGAAACGTGAAAACACAGCACCAATGTTCAACCAAATAGACTCGGATAAATCCCAAATTGATCAAAATTAAACCCAGGAAGAACTTCTGAAACTTCCAGCAACTAGAAACACCAAAATAGCTTGAAGAAGCCTCAAAAATGACTTGAAGCTTGAATCCAGAACTCTAGACACTCTCATTCTCAATGGAACAGTACATATTTTGAAGTTTTCTGTCGTTTCTACTTTTTTTTTGGGTTTTTTGAAGGTTTGGAATTTGAAATTCAAAATTAGACTTGAAACTTGTTGAGCAATTTTTGAGGGAAAATTTCAGATCTTCCAAACTTGTGATTCAAGGCAATACACACTGCCTTTTATAGGCAGAGTTTTTGGAATATTTCAGATTTTCAGTTGCCTTTTAGTCCCTCTTATTTACTCATTTAGTCCCTTTTTTTCTGACTTGTGTCTCAAGTTAATACACTAAAACTACTGAAATTCTAATTGCACCATCGTCTAGAAGGTTCTAGGGGATTGTAGTTTCAATTACCATTTGCTACCCAATCCTAAATGTCTATGCTACCCTTGAATTCAACCTAAAATTACAAATTCAATACTAGTTGAACCCGACCCCTTCTTCCCTGATTAAAACTATCAGCTACAACCCAATTTACCTAATTATAACAGCTAACATGAACTGGGCACTGGATTAGAGCAGTATTGATAACAATTTATGGATTAACCTAAAATAGTACCAGAAAACAATTCAGACAAACCTAACAAAATTAATTAATGATTTATCAAAACAGATTATCAGAGACTTAAACTAACAATCCAAACTAAAATCAGGAATTAAAACCAATTAAACTCAAACAAACAATTAGCATCAAACAGATCAGAACACATAAACCAAAATCAAAACCGAATAAGCTAATGACAAACTTAAGAAAAACAGGCTCAAATTACTAACTAATCAGGAAACATGAACATGGGATTAATTCACACATCACAAAAGAAGAAGAGAAGAAAACAGGAACAAGATCGTGTTTAAACTAAAAAAAAAAAAAACATAAGAACAAATTCAATTATGCACAAAGCTTAACTCAACGGCTCAGAAATCAAACCAGATTGAATCAAAAGAAAAATGTAAACTAACAAAAAATAAAATCAAAAAACTAATAGAAAACTCACTGACTTAATTCTCCAACTGACCCGCCCTCGAATTTAACTTCCAATTAATGTTACATGTTTATTTCGTCTGAAATAGACATGTAGCATTAATCTAAAATCAATTGAGCGCTTGAAATCCCCAAAAGAGGTTGAACTTCTGAAACCCTAGATCTGAAATTCTCCCAATTCTACTTAGATTCGAGAGGTCTTGGTTAGGGATTCGGAATGAGGGTACTCAGGAGACTATAGGGTGTGTTTGTGGTCGGATTTGGACAACTTTGCATTTTGGCCGAATTTTGCTTTAATATTCGACGCTTTTGGGTGTGATTCGAGGAAAATTATTTAGATATTTTGAATGAGGAGGCTGAGGAGGTTTATGGGTGTTAATTTGGGGCTAAATGGGACCGGCGCCGCCGGCGGGTGGCGATGGAATTGGGTGGCGGCTATCTAGGGTTCTTAGGGGGTTCTCTGAGTTGGGGAATGAAGAGAGACGAGAGAGAGGGGGGTGGGGGTCGTTTAGGACAGTTATATACCAAGGGGTCCCCAGTTATGAGCCGTCCGATTGATCAACCTCGACGGCCAGGATTTGAGATGATTAAATGGTGTCGTTTGGCTAAGTAACGGGACTGGACCGAGTAATGGGGGATTGGGCTGTGGACTGGGTTAAAACGAATTGGGCTAGAGGATACTTGATTAAAATGAGCCCAACTATGGGTTTATTATTAAGAGCCTTCTTTTTAATTGTTTTTCTTTTATTTCTTTTGTGTATATTTCTTTTATTTATTTTCTGATTTTTTGAAATACTAAATCAAAACTCAAAAAACAAATTGACGCTAAAAAATTATATTTTCTAATCTCCAAATACCCTTATTTTTAATTAAACACAAATTAAAATAAAAATGCAAAAGACCATTTTTGTTATTTTCTTTATTTTTTCCTTAACTACTAATTAATCCTAAAATATGAAATTAAATGTTAACAAATGCCAAGTGTATTTTTATATTTTCATATGAATTAAAATGCAGAAATAAAATGCAAACAATTAACATATAATATCATGAAAATCCACAAAATTGAAAAATAATAAAAGAAATCATTTTGTTTGAATTTTTGGAGATAATTCATATAGGGCAAAAATCACGTGCTCACAGGTAGTAAAAGGATATGATGACCTGCGCGCTAATCTCACATGTAGCCCCTTTAGTTGAGGAGGATTACCCGGCATTGCACAGATTGATCCTGTAGGCTAATCAACTTAGGACTTCCCTTTCTTAATTCCTATATGTGTTTAAATTATCTAAACTTTTCATAAGTGTGCATTGGACCATCTCAGGTTCTTTGATCATACATGTATTTAGACTGTGAAAACTACCTTTATTTGCAAATATGTGCTAAGACTGCTTACTTGTAAATTGACTAATTCACATAGTTTAAGTTCGGTCGGGACCCACCGTTGTGGACCACGAGGGTTGTCTAACACCTTCCCCTCAAGGTTATTTCGATCCATTACCCTAATCTCAGGTAATGCAAACTAGTTACATGAGTTAATCGCTCTAGGTGCCCTAACGCACCTTAATCCATTAGGTGGCGACTCTTCAAATTCAAATACCCAATTCCCAAAAGGAAACGAGTTGTTCCCCCATGAATGTCGAAACCCGGACTCCGCGAGGGAAAAGGGGGCGCGACAGCATGGTGACTCTGCTGGGGATATAATTTTAGGCTCTTACCTTAACGAACTTATTTTTGTGAATTAGTCTTAAGCATGCCTTATCCCGTGCACCCTCCCCCTCTTATTTCAAATTAACTGCTTATTTATGATTTCCTTTATTTCCTGAAACTGACTTGTCTTTTTGTTTTCTTTTTCGTAACTGTCTTTCAATTATTTAAATACAGCATTTATCATTTTTTTTACGTGCAAATACTTGACAACATGCTATTCATTGTTGCATAAATCATGCTCAACATCAAATTCCACTCGTGCATAATCAATCCCATAGCAACGCTTGATGAGTGTTTGCGCTCTTCCTATATATCACCCTTTAAATTCGGTAAGGCGTATTTGCGGTAAAACTAGTCGATTAGTAGTGCGTTCGACGGTTCCGTGCCTTTCCCCCTCAAGTTGTCCGCTTGAGGGTCCCGGTCAAGACCTCTATAGCAGCCTTACTCTGATTAATTATACATGCATCATGGTCAAACCTAGCCGGGTTAATATGTTATCCACATAATAACCCTTTAAGACAAGCCTCGTCTAAAAGTCCATCGGGTTTTCCACAATCCCAACGGACATAATCACGATTGTGTGCATTAGTTTGGAGAAAGAAGTGCCAATATGCTAATCATTATTGTATAAATAGACGAACCTGGAGGGGGAAACGGCCTAACTATCTGAAGAGGGTCCTTCTGGGACCAAGTAGATTAGATATACTTGCTTTCCTTTTAAATGTAATAAGGCCAAGTGTCATTAGCAACATTATCTTATTTAGTGTCATTTTGGGGCGTTTATTTTTACATTAATGAAATGAGGCAATTATTGGCACTGAATTTCTCCAAATTTATTTGTCGCTTGGCCTACCTCGGGCACAGCGAGGCTCCCAAATTAGGATGCGAATTTACATTCCCCCAATATGTGTTTAAATACTGCAAACATTTCAGAACCCTTACTGACTTGTTTACCTTTTGTTTTCTTTATTTCTTTATTCCCATCCCCTAAGGTTGGTTCGCTCATACTGGCATCATCACCGTATCACATCAGATCTAGAGGCCCTCCACCTCCTCCTTCTCCAAGTAATACAAAGAGCAAAGGGAAAGCATGGACGACTTAAGTGGTATTCGAAAGGAAAATGTGGAAAATGCAGAAACTTCAGACGGACGGAGTACGCCGGCACCAAATGATTTAGTTTTGAGGTTAGAACAAAAGATACTGGAGCTACAGGGAGAACTTGAGCAGGTCCGCAACTTGGAAAACTTATCCCTCACCCTGAACATCCCCGATATCAACCAACAAAACACCAAAAACCCAACGCCTCCACAAAATACACCAAACGAGCATCCGCAAAACCCTCCCGCACCACATCAATATGCAACTCCACCTCAAAATCTCAATCCCTTACCAATACCAACTCCACCACAATACCATTATCAACCAATCCAGTACCCACCAACTGCTACTTATCACACTTCCCAGAACACACCACAACCCATTCCCTATCCTCAAAACTCAACCAACAACCACCACTACACATGGTCCTGGCACTCACCAAAACAACCCTATATATGTGGAAACCGTACCTCACTCTATCCAACCAACCTCATATACACCAGAATCCGCTGAGAAGGACCTGTTCATCAAGAACATGGCCGACGAACTCATGAAATTGACAAGTCGAGTTCAGGGTGTCGAAGGAGGCAAAGAGATAGAAGGCTTAAACTATGAAGACTTGTGCATACAGCCGGATGTAGAATTGTCGGAGGGTTACTAACCTCCCAAGTTCGAAATGTTTGACGGTACAGGTGATCCCAGGTTTCATTTAAGGACCTATTGTGACAAACTCGTCGGGGTCGGAAAGGATGAAAAGATCCGGATGAAGCTTTTCATGAGTAGTCTTACAGGAGACATTTTGTCCTGGTACATCAGCCAGGATCCTAAGAAATGGTCTAACTGGGTGAATATGGCGTCTGATTTCATGGACCGATTCAGGTTCAACACGAAAAATGCACCAGATGTTTTCTACATTCAAAACCTCAAAAAGTAGCCCGCCGAGACTTTCCATGAATATGCTACCCGTTGGAGGTCAGAAGCAGCCAAAGTCATGCCATCTTTGGGCGAGGAACAGATGAATAAATTTTTTCGTCAGAGCACAGGATCCGCAATACTATGAAAGGTTGATGGTCATTGAAAACCATAAATTCTCCGATATCATCAAACTTGGGGAAAGAATCGAAGAAGGCATCAAAAGCGGGATGGTAACAAACTTTGAGGCATTACATGCCACAAACAAGGTATTACAATCAGGCGGCATATCAAAGAAGAAAGACGTTGGGGCAGTAATGGTGGCTCAGGGCCTGAAATCTCCACTCACATATCAAACACCTCCATCCACATACCAAACACCTCCACCCAAATACCAAGCACCTCCACCTACATATCAACCCTCATCTCCCAGATATTCCCAACCGGCCACTATCTATCATACCTATAATTCCCAACCATCTCATTTCCAGTCACCTCCAACTCGCCAAAATTATCCAAGACCACGACCTAATTTTGACCGCAAACCACCCAAACAATACATCGCTATTGCTGAACCCATCGATCAGCTGTATGAAAGGTTGAAAGCCGCTGGTTACGTCACTCGTATTCCCGCTGTGGCAGTGGAAAATCCATCCCAATGGGTCAAACCAAACAAAACCTGTGTGTACCATTCTGGTATGAATGGGCACACCATCGACGAGTAACGAATGTTGAAAGAAAAAATCCAGACACTGATTGACAACAAGGTCATACAGGTGAAAGAAGCTGCACCCAATGTCCGCAACAACTCTCTCTTGGACCATAAGGGTGGTGGGATACATGTGATTGAGATGGACGAAAAATGGGATCTTGAAGGGTCAATCGGGCTTATTCAAGAAGGCGATGACTTTAAACCCGCAGTCACACTTACTCCTATCGTAGTACAGACTCAGTAACCGATCGAAGTTGAGGTAACTGCATCAGCTCCATTTGAGGTAGAGGTAGCTCCACCTGCGGCCACCCCTGTTCCATTTGAAGTGGAAGTGACCATACCTTTCACAGTGATAGTATCAACCACACCTCCTTTCAATTCAAAAACAATACCTTGGGATTACGTTGCTGAAGCTAGGCGAAAAGGAAAGGCAAAGATGGAGGAATACGAGCTGCACAAGGAATGACTATGACCGGAAGAATATACACGCCTGAACACTTGGGAGGGCCAAGTAAGGATGCCACTACCAAGCAGCCTGTCATTGAAACAGGACCAGATGACCTTTGGAGTAAAGTACAAGCAAGGGAATACTCCGTCATTGATCATTTGAACAAAACCCCAGCTCAGATATCCATACTATCACTGTTGTAAAATTCATAGGCGCACAAGAATGCTTTGATGAAGGTGTTGAGTGAAGCTTATGTACCCAACAGTATCACCTGCGGAGGGATGGCTAACATGGCAGGGCAGGTGCTGGAAAGTCATAAAATGATCTTCCACGAGGATGAGCTACCGCCTGAAGGGTTGAATCACAACCGAGCATTGCATATCACGGTGCAATTTGAAGACAAATTCATTGCCAGGGTCTTGATTAATGGAGGTTCAAGCCTCAATATTTGTTCGTTGGATACTCTGAAAAGATTGGGCAAAGGTTTCCTTGAAATACAGGCAGGAAGCATGAACGTGAAAGCCTTCAATGGGTCTCAAAGGGCCACGATTTGGGAGATTAATCTTTGCCTACAGATGGGGCCAACTTGGTTCGACGTTGAATTCCAAGTGCTTGACATATCAGCTTCGTACAATCTTCTATTGGGCCGACCATGGATACGTGCCACTGGGGCTGTGGCTTCCACACTACACCAAGCCGTGAAATTCGAATAGAACCATCAGGAGGTGATCATTCACGGGGATCGGAGTAACCCCATTTATACTAGTCAAGCCATCCCGGCTATCGGGAACAGAAGAAGGCTAGGAGGGGAAACCCATCATCACATCAAACATGTCAATGCCATTGAGAAAGACAAATGGTGGAGTAGCAAAATAGAAAGCATACTAGCATGGTCTGGGTATGAACTTCGCAAAGGGCTTGGGAAGAATCTCCAGGGTATTACCAAACCTATACAGCTGAAATGTCATGGTACTACCTTCGGGCTTGGATACCAGTATACATGGCAGGATTATGATGATTGGTCGCCTCCATGGCGCGGACCCTATTACCCTCTCGAGCAACCAGTACCACATCTAGGTCAAACATTTCAACAAGCTGATACAATATGGGGAACTGCAGAAGAAGAAGCATTAGCTGGGCTGAGGAATCTATTCCTGGAGGACGAAGACATGGATTGCAGTGCAATAATTGAGGAGGAGGAGGAAGAAGGCCTCACTATTCAGGCTGTGGAGAAGGGAGTTGTTCTCAGGAACTGGACTGCGACACCATCCCGGGCCCGCCGAGTCCCTGGGTAGCTTGGCAGATTTTATTTTTGTAGCCATTCTAGGCATCTAAGATTTTCAGTAATTTTGTTTTAAAGAGTTACTTGTTTCAAAATAAATGCTCGATTCATCGAGCCGTACTTGTTTGGATGTTTTCAGTTTTAATTAAATGCATTGCTCTTTATTATTCATTATTATCTTCCACACTTTTTCATTCTACAACGTTATTATTACTTTTCCTGATGAACAGGTGACTGTGATGTGTAATGAGGCAATGCAATATGAGGATAGTGATTCGGATGAAGAAGATGAAATACCTGAAGAAGTTCTCAGGGAGGTTCAAAACTTTGAGAATAAGCCTAAGTCCAACCTGGACAAAACCGAAGCAGTAAATTTAGGGGACGCCGAGACTGTCAAGGAGACTCGCATCAGCATTCACTTATCACCGATAGAGAAAGAAGAGTACATTTGTTTCTTAAAGGTATATGAGGACATCTTCGCATGGTCATATGATGACATGACTGGTTTGAGCACGTCCATAGTGGCTCACAAGTTGCCTACTAATCCCATGTGTCCGCCAGTGAAGCAGAAACTCAGAAAATTCAAACCAGATAAAGGAGGAAGTTACTAAGCAAATCAAAGCCAAAGTCCTCGGGGTGGTTGAGTATCTAACCTGGTTAGCCAACGTTGTACTAGTTCCAAAGAAAGATGGGAAAGTCAAAGTATGTGTTGACTATCGAGACTTGAACAGAGCGAGTCCCAAGGATGACTTCCCACTATCAAATATACACATCCTGATCGATAATTGCGTCAAGCACGAACTCCAATCCTTTGTAGATTGCTTTGCGCGTTATCACTAGATCTGAATGGATGAAAAAGACGTAGAGAAAACAGCTTTTATTACACAATGGGGGGTATATTCTTACAAAATGATGCCATTTGGTCTAAAGAATGCTGGGGCTACTTATATGAGAGCCAGGACAACCATCTTCCATGATATGATACACAAAGAAGTAGAGGTGTATGTGGACGACATCATTATCAAATCGAAGAGGGCCACGGATCACATAGCGGACTTGAGAAAGTTCTTTGACAGGTTGAGGAGGTACAACTTAAAACTGAACCCCACAAAGTCTGCATTGGGGGTTCCCGCAGGAAAGTCACTGGTATTCATTGTCAGCCGTCGAGGGATCTAGCTGGACCCGTCCAAGGTTAAGGCTATTCAGGAGTTACCGCCGCCTAGGAGCAAAAAGGACGTGATGAGTTTCCTAGGACGTCTCAACTATATCAGTCGCTTCATAGCACAGTCCACAGTCATATGTGAACCCATCTTCAAGATGCTGAGGAAAGATGTCGAAACAAGCTGGACCGAGGATTGTCAGAAAGCTTTCAACAAAATCAAGGAGTACCTATCCACGCCACCGGTCTTGGTCCCGCCAGAACCAGGACGGCCTTTGCTACTTTATCTATCTGTATTGGATGGAGCCTTCGGATGTATCCTGGGACAACATGACGAAACAAGGAGAAAGGAGCAAGCCATATACTACCTAAGTAAGAAATTCACACCTTATGAAGCACGATACTCTCTGCTGGAACACACTTACTGTGCTTTGACCTGGACGACCCAGAAATTAAGGCATTATTTCTGTGCCTATATCACATACCTCATATCCAGGATAGACCCTCTGAAGTACATATTTCAGAAACCCATGCCAACAGGGAAGTTAGCCAAATAGCAGATACAATATAGTTCGATATCATCTATGTAACTCAAAAGGCGGTCAAAGGACAAGCATTGGCAGACCATCTTGCTCAAAATCCGGTGGGAGGAGAATACGAACCCTTTAAAACGTATTTTCTTGATGAAGAAGTGTCAGTCATAGGAGAGGACATTATTGAAGTATACGACGACTGGAGGATGTTCTTTGATGGAGCTGCAAATTTCAAAGGAGTGGGCATTGGAGCGGTTTTTGTATCAGAAACAGGTCAACTTTATCCGGTATCTGCTAAACACCGATTTCCCTACACCAACAACATGGCAGAGTATGAAGCCTGCACACTGTTGATACCCAATTTTTCCCCATATATATAATTTTTAATATATATATATATATACTTTCAAAATAGTACATATGCAGCTATAAGCATACATAAGCATTTTTATAATTTTTCTGTAATTTTAAGAGCTCCAAAATCAATTTATTTCTCCTCTTTTATTTATAAAATATCCAATAATTATTCTTCAAATTACTTTTGTGATGATTTAGTCATCTAAATTCTTTATTTATGCCAAAATAGTGTTTAAACACTTTCAGAGCATTTTTTTGTAATTATATTTACATTTTTTAGGCTAAATTGCATATCTTTGCAATAATAGCCTTACTAATGCATAATTACATTATTGATGCATAAAATGGTATTTTATATTTTCAAAATGTTAAATAAGTATTTTAAATCATTTTAGTACACGATTTTTTTTTTTTTGGAAATCATTTGTTATTTTTATAGATTATATAGTTATTAAAATTGACTATTTAAAATCTGGCCATTTTCTATTCAATTCTGACCCTAGAATTGACCCAATACCCAGCCCAATTGTAACCCAAAACTACCCAGCCGAAATCCAGCACTCACCCAGCCCAGCTCTTGTTAAATCCTGGCCGTTGATCATTGTGATCGACGGACCAGATTCGTTCTTTCCTAATTTAACCTTAACATATACCCCCAAACCCCACATTCACTCTTCACTCACCCGTCGTCACCCCTCTCCTTCTCTCTCGAATTCCCTCTGCCTAAACCCTATCTCCCCTTCGCCGGCTGCTTGCTCGCTGGTAATAATGGTGGCTCACCACCACCCCTAGCCCTAATGGCTCCCCCATGACCGGATTCTTGCTTTCTTGATGTCCTAAAGGGACCAGTGGCTGTTCACTCACCACCCATGGCCTGTTCTCGCCGTTCTCAGGCCACCATGGCCTAATTGAGTAAGATCTTCATATTTCTCGGCTAAACCTATGGGTTTCTAAGCCGGTCTCTATTTCTGGGTTATTTTCTAGAAAACCCTAATCTTTTCTCCTCTACCTCTTAGATTTGTAACAGATCTGAGGTTTTTCTAAGCTATTTCCGTTTGTTTTATGAAAAAACCTTTCGATTTCTCAAAGCGTCGCTTTATTTTCCCATTAGGGTTTCTGGAACTTTTTTTTTTCAATAACATATTTCTGGTCCTTTTAATGTTGTTCTCTGATTCTCATATGTTTGAACGACATTTTGTTAAAATTGCTTTTTAATCCTAATTTGTTATGTTAAAACCCCAGTTTTGACACTATGTTATAATCCTGAGTTCATTCTTGTTTGTCGATTCTGCTATGTGTGTGTTCGAAGCCCATGAATATGTTTCGATTAGTGATTTCTACCCCAATAATGTCTTACTAGGGTTTCTGATTGTCTCTTTCTGGCTATACTCAGTACTTGCTATTCATGGAAGTTTATAATGTTTCCCTTAGTATTAATACTATTTTCCGATTCTTTAAATCCCTGATTTCCTGGGATGATACTCTTTACTGATTTCCGGCTACTTTTCCTGTTTTCACAACCTTTATAATATTTTCTTACCTTATGTGATTGACTGCATTATTGCTCGATTCTTACTGTTATTTCCTTAATAAGAACTCTATGTATCTACCCCTAATTGCTTATTCTGTACTTAGGTCTTTTGAACTCTTTCCTTATTTGGTACCTGTTCTTTACCATTTGAAATGACTCCCTTAATTAAGGGAAGACTTGGACTTATTTCACTTTAATTGATTTCAATTTCTCCAATTACTGAACAATTTGATTCTTACCTTATTTACCTAGCTTTCAAACTACTATATATATATATATATATATATATATATATATATATATATATATATATATATATATATATATATATATATATATATATATATATATATATATTATTCTACTCTCATTAGACACGAACATTAGTTCACAACTCCCTCACACACTTAAAGCTTTTCTGTTCTCTTTCTTGTTACTTGCTACTATTACTGAATTAGCCGGCTGCAAGCCAAGGCTAATTATCGCACCCTATTTCTCTTCACTTTGTGTATATTCTTCTTAACCGGTATGTTCTGATTTCAATTCAAGTCCTAAACACTATGTGTTTTCTTGCTATTTTAGTTTACTAGTTACCAGTCTATTCCTGTCTATTATCTGACCTTTCAATATGTAACTAGCTTGTTTGGATCACTGTTAGTTCCGTTCTATGTCAAATATGTGATCAACATGATATGAGCTTGTCCATTCCTTGTAGTATGTACTGATTTTACTCTATTAGTATATGTTTGAATGGTTATATGTTAGTTGGTTTTTGGTTTGCACCTATTTTTTGCAAAACTGATTTGTTACCCTAATTTGTTCTGGTGTTATGCCCAATCATGTTTAGTATTTCTATGTCCTCACTGTTGCTATGAAATCCTATACTATGTCATCTCCCAATCCCATGAACCCCCCTTAAGCACTTCTGATTCTATAACTATGTTCTAATTAGCACCTCTAAAATCCATGCCTTACTGCTTGCACTGTTAGCTGCTCCTTGATTACAAAAGACTTCTGTTTATTATATGTTCATTATGTGTATTATGTGTCCCCAAATCCCAATTCCCTTGTATGAATCATGTGGTTAGGACTCTGTTTTCTCTATGATTGATCTGTTGTTTGTTTGATTACACAATTCTTGTCAAAATTGTTTTACTGCTAAGCAACTCTCCTATTATATAAAACTACCTCAATTGAGTCCTTTTCAATACTGTTTTTCCTATCAAACCTTTTCAAAACTATGTCAAGCACTCTTACTCCACTCTTAAGTCCCTAGGTTCTGCCCCTCTAGTGTGTGACTGCCTTGGGATCCCTGTGAGATCCCTCTGAACTCTGATGCACTGGGGCTGGCCCTTCCACACTGTACTAGTCAGTTCTGGTTACGAATCTGGGTATGAGCACTGCCTGGGATCCTTGAGGTCCTTAGGGAACTCTGACACACCTAGACATGAGATTGTCTATGGAACTTTGGCATTTGAGGCTATTGGAGGCTTGGAAGTCATTTGGGCCTGCTGCAGGCTCCCTATAGATTAATTTCTGTTTATTTATGTAATTTATATTCAGTTTATTGGTCTGTAATAATTATTGTAAACAAACAGTGGGGTGTTTAGTGAAAAGGGAGGGTAATATATATATTATGGGTAAAACTGGGTAAACACCATGCCTATAGGGTCTATGTTGATTCAAACGTGTTTGTTAGATAACATGCCTATAAGATTTGTTTTAAAATGAGTCTGTTTGCTTTACTTCCACACAATTAGAAGCCATGCCTATAGGATCTAAATCCGTTTCTAATAACTACAAACCATGCCTATAGGGTTGTGTTAATTTAAATGTATCTGCTATGTTTACTTTACTTCCACAATATTAGAAGCCATGCCTATAGGATCTAAATGGCTTTAATAGAGATCATGCCTATAGGAATTAAAATCAGCTCTAATAGAAATCACGCCTATAGAACTTAATCCAGTTTAGTTAAATAAATCAGTTTAATTCATGTTTGTTCATTCTGAATTGGTTCAATTAATCCGTTCGCTTCATTAAATAAGTTTTTAAATATTGCCTTAAATTAGTACTGCTAGAAAGCATGCCTATAGGATCTTAAGTTATCCGTTTAAAATTGATCACTGTTTTACTGCGTTCCTAATAGATATCATGCTCTTAGAACATCACTGCTATGCGCCTAGGCAAACCAATAGGGCTATTAAAATTCTGCAGCTAAAAAACTGCGCTTTGTTATTTAAAACTGCTCGCATTCACATGTCTAAAATCAGTAGGCAAGCTAATAAGTCTCTGACACATGATCCTAACTCATGCTGTATACTTCCTGCTCACCTAGATATCATGTTCTAAGTTATTATACCTGAAATAATTGTTTGAGACGTGCACTCATTTGTTCTGTTTGTGGAGATAGAATGTGAGCCATTATATGTTCCTTCTTTATGTGCAGTCCTAATTTTTTTGATTGACGCTTAGACTTTTCTCTTTTAACTATCTTAGGATGGTCTAGAACATTCCAAAGTAAAGGTCCTAAAATACCTCCAGGGTGACGAGGAAGGGACGGGTAGTTCACGCATAAGACATTTTCAAGGTTAATAGAACGCTTTAGGCTATGACCAAGGGGAGGAAATTGGGTAGTAAGGATATGATGACTACGCGCTAATGTAACGTGTAGCCCCTCATTGAGGAGTGATTATCGGGCATTATGTGGGGTGATCCTGTAGGCTAACCAACCTAGGACCCCTTTCCTAACTCCTGTTGTTTAAATGAATTTGCTTTTCTTTATATATGTGCAACCTATTCAAACCCTTTTCCTTGTTTCATTACTTGAATGTCAAAACATGCCTTTACTTGCAAGTACGTGGTAAAACTGTTTATCTGTTTATTTGACTAATTCACATGAATATAAGTTCGGCCGGGACCCACCGTTGTGGACCGAGAGGGGTGCCTAACCCTTCCTCTCTAGGTTATTTCGAGCCCTTACCCTAAATCTCTGGTAATGCAAACTAGTTTCATGAGTTAATTACTCTAGGTACCCTAACGCACCATTATTCATTAGGTGGCGACTCTTCAAAAACCCAATTCCCAAAAGGAAACGAGTCGATTCCCCCATGAAAATGTCGAAACCCGAACCTTTCTCCGCGAGGAGGAAAAAAGGGGGCGCGACACATTCTAGGACTTCACCGGGGATGTTATTTAGGCTCTTACCATAACGAACTTATTTTTTCTGTGAATTAGTCCAAGCATGCTCTATCCCACATACCCTTTCTCTTATTTGAATCTAACTATTTATTTTATGAGCATTTAGGATATCTTTATTTCCCTGAAACTGACATGTCTCTTTGTTTTGTTCTTCTGTAACCGTCTTTCAATTATTTAAATACTGCATTTATTATTTCTTTACATGCAAATACTTGACAACATGCTGTTGTTATTGCATTTACTCCACATCATATTCCATTCGTGCGTATCAAAATCCTATAGCAACGCTTGATGAGTAGTTGCGCTCTTCAAATTATTTACCCTTAAATTCGGAAAGGCTTATTTGGGGTAAAACTAGTCGATCAGCGGTGCAGTAGACGGTTCCGTGCCTTTCCCCCTCAAGTTGTCCGCTTGAGGGTACCAGTCTAGACCGCCATAGTAACCTTACTCTGTTCAAAATTATGCATGCATCATGGTCAAACCTAGCTGGATTAATATGTTGTCCACATAATAATCCTTTAAGACAAGCCTTATCCAAAGTCCACCAGGGTTTCCATAATCCCAACGGACACAACCACGTTCTGTACATTAATTTGGAGAACTAAATGCCAATATGCTAATCATAAATGTATAAATAGTCGAGTCTGGTGGGGGATAAGGGACTAACCCTTTTGTTCATAAATGAGGCACGAGGTCCCCATATTCGGTATGGTCAGCAACATTCCACCATTGCTACTAGATTGGTGGGAGGACCTTTCCTCAAGTGACAAGAAACACGTAAGAAAGTACTTGGGCAATTTACCTTCTCTACTGGACATTGAGCCAAATAACAAGTTGATCGAGGCTGCCACTTTATTTTGGTATAGTGAAAGGGCTGTGCTCCGTTTTGGCGACATAGAAATGACTCCACTTCTAGATGAGATTGGAGGGCTTGCGGGATTGACTTGGGATAGCCCCGGGTTATTGGTGCCGGAGAACCGTACTGGTAAAGGGTTTCTAAAGATGATGGGGTTGAATAAAAATGCTAACTTGATATGCCTGAAGGAATCTTACATACCCTTGGAGTATCTGTATGAGAGGTATGGACATATCAAGTCCTTTCGTACTTACCATGACGAGATCTCTCTCACTTCTCTGGGGCACATCCACCGCAGAGTGTTCATGTTCATTGTGTGCTTCTTGGGCCTAATAGTATTCCCAATGAAAAGGGAAAGAATGTACACCAGGTTGGCCAAGGTCGCCAAGACTTTGATGGAAGGGATTAACGGACAGACATACACCATTGTCCCCATGATCATAGCCGACATCTATAGGGCTCTGGAGCACTGTCAAAGATGATTCAAGCATTTCGAGGGTTTTAACCTGTTGCTGTAGTTATGGTGATTAGAAAATCTTCAAAAGGGGCAGTATCGCCAGGAACTTCTGCGAAGTGCTTGGAATGACCATATTGCCTTCCATCACCCCAAGTGGATGACCTACATTCCGAACAGGTTTGCTCAGTCGAAAAGTGCCAAAGAGTGGGTGAAATTCTTCGACTATCTGACCGAGGAGCAAGTGCAATGGATGTTTGAGTGGTTCCTAATAGACGAATTTATCATCTGATCTAGGGACGCTCCACACCTGGTGATGATTGGGTTGAGAGGGATATACCCTTATGTCCCTATCCGAGTTATGAGGCAAGCAAGTAGGAAATAAGTTGTACCAAGGGTTGCCAAGATGAGTCATTTTGCAGCGGACTTTCCAGACGACGACATTCCTTACAAGTGCCAAGCCCAGCACATATGGCATTGCAAGATCATTGTAGAAAAGAACACCATTGAGCCCGAAAGGTATCATGCAGGCTGCGAACCTCTTTACTCGGCGTGGTTAGAAGACAATCTAAAGGGAATGGTGAGGCCAGGAGCCGGTCGAGGAAATAGAATCATAGATGAAGAAGCTGAAGCTCAAGTTAAATACAATAGGCTGCGCAAGAGGGTCCATGACTCTAAGAATGAGCACCGGGAAATACATGAGAGGAATGTGAGATTGATTGAAGAATGGAAAGAAATGGCGATCACTTCCAACAGGAAGCTGGAGTACCCGGAACGAGGAATAGTAGAGCTGGAGGGTAAAGTCATAAAGAGGATTGAGGATTGCCAGAATGCTGAAGGAGCTGAAGGAGGACATCTGGCTAGGGCCTACTTGTTGTTGGGTCTGTGCGAGCTGGGGGAGCTGTACGATGGAGTCAGGAAGATCGAACCTGGGGAAGGTCTTTCTGGGACAAAATAGACTAAATTTATTTGCTTTCTTAAAATGTAATTAGGCCAAGTGCCAATAGTGACTTTTTTTTCTATTATCTTTGTGTCGTTTTGGGATTCGTCTATTTTTCATATTATGAAATGAGGCATTTGTTGGCATTGCAGTTCTCCAAATCTATTTGTCGCTAGGCCTATCTCGGGCACAATGAGGCTCCCAAATTAGGACGCGAATTATATAACCGCAATATGTGTTTAAATACCGCAATATTTCAAAACCCCTACTAACTTGTTACCTTTTGTTTATGTCTTTATCTTGATTATTCCCATTCCCTAAGCGTCATTATTACCTTTCCTGATGAACCGGTGACTGTGACATGTAATGAGGCAACGCAATATGAGGTCAGTGATTCAGATGAAGAAGGCGAGATACCCGAGGAAGTTGTCAGGGAAGTGGAAAACTTTGAGAATAAGCCTATGTCCAATCTGGACGAAACCGAAGCAGTAAACTTGGGGGACGCCGAGACCGTCAAGGAGACTTGCATCAGTTTTCATTTATCACCAATAGAGAAGGAAGAGTACATCCATTTCCTAAAAGAATATGAGGACATTTTCGCATGGTCATATGATGTCATGACAGATTTGAGCACGTCCATAGTGGCTCACAAGTTACCTACCAATCCAATGTGCCCGCTAGTGAAGCAGAAACTCAGAAAGTTCAAACCGGACATGAGCCTGAAAATCAAGGAGGAGGTTACCAAGTAGATCAAAGCCAAAGTTCTCAGGGTGGTTGAGTACCTAACCTGGTTAGCCAACGTTGTGCTTGTTCCGAAGAATGATGGGAAAGTTAGAGTATGTGTTGACTATCGGGATTTAAACACAGCAAGTCCCAAGGACGACTTTCCACTGCCAAACATACACATCCTGATCAATAATTGCGCCAAGCATGAGCTCCAATCTTTTGTAGATTTCTTCGCGGGTTATCACCAGATCTGGATGGACGAAGAAGACGCGGAAAAAATAGCTTTTATTACGCCCTGGGGGGTATACTGCTACAAGATAATGCCATTTGGTCTAAAGAATGGTGGGGCTACCTACATGAGAGCCATGATAACCATCTTCCATGATATGATACACAAGGAGATAGAGGTGTACGTGGACGACGTCATTATCAAATCCAAGAGGGCCGCAAGCCACATATCAGACTTGAGAAAATTCTTCGACAGACTAAGGAGGTACAACTTAAAGCTAAACCCTACAAAGTGTGCATTCGGGGTTCCCGCAGGAATGTCATTGGGATTCATTGTCAGCCGTCGAGGGATCGAGCTAGATCCATCAAAAGTCAAGGCCATTCAGGAATTACCGCCACCTAGGAGCAAAAAGGACGTGATGAGTTTCCTAAGACATCTCAACTATATCAGTCGCTTCATAGCACAGTCCACAGTCATATGTGAACCCATCTTCAAGCTGCTGAGGAAAGATGCCGAGCCAAGCTAGATCGAGGACTGTCAGAAAGCTTTTGTCAAAATCAAGGAATACCTGTCCACACCACCGGTCTTGGTCCCGCCAGAGCCGGGACGACCTTTGCTACTCTATCTATCTGTATCGGATGGAGCCTTCGGATGCGTTCTCGGACAACATGATGAGATAAGGAGAAAGGAACAAGCCATATACTACTTGAGTAAGAAGCTCACGCCTTACGAAGCACGGTACTCTCCGCTGGAACGCACGTGTTGTGCTTTGACCTGGACAGCCCAGAAATCGAGGGATTACTTTTGTGCCTATATCATATACCTCATATCCAGGATGGATCCTTTGAATTATATATTTTAGAATCCTATGCCGACTGGGAAATTGGCCAAATGGAAGATACCGTTGAGTGAGTTCGATATCGTCTACGTAACTCAAAAGGCGGTCAAAGGACAAGCATTGGCAGATCATCTTGCAGAGAATCCGGTGGGAGGAGAATATGAACCCTAGAAAACGTATTTTCTTGATGAAGGGGTGTCATTCGTAGGAGAAGACATTATTGAAGCATATGACGGTTGGAGAATGTTCATTGATGGAGCTGCAAATTTCAAAGGGGTAGGCATTAGAGCAGTTTTGGTATCAGAAATAGGTCAACATTATCCGGTATCTTCTAAATTTATATTTACCAGCACCAACAACATGGCGGAGTATGAAGCTTGCATAATGGGACTCAACAGGGCAGTCGACATGAACATTCAGGAGATGCTAGTAATTGGAGATTCAGATTTGCTTGTGCACCACCTACAAAGAGAGTGGGCCACCAAGAATTTCAAGATATTGCCATATCTACACCGTGTGCAGGAATTGAGAAAGAGGTTCACCAAGATAGAGTTTCGGCATGTACCCAGAATTTAGAATGAGTTTGCCGATGCATTGGCCACTTTGTCATCAATGATATAACATCCAGATAAGAATTCTATTGATCCAATTCCGGTGAGGATCCATAATCAGCCGGCATATTGTGCTCATGTTGAAGAAGAAACAGATGGAAAGCCTTGGTTCCATGACATCAAGGAATATTTGTCGAAGGGAGAATATCCGGAGCATGCAAATCATACTCAGAAACGCACACTCCGGAGACTATCCAATCACTTCTTCCACAATGGTGGAAATCTGTATACAAGAACTCCTGATTTGGGATCTCTAAGATGTGTCGACACAAAGGAAGCTTCTAAGCTACTTGAGGAGATACATGCTGGGACCTGTGGCCTGCACATGAATGGATTTGTCTTAGCTAGGAAGATACTCAGGGCCGACAACTTTTGGATGACAATGGAGACAGATTGCATCCAGTATGTCCGCAAATGCTTCCAATTCCAGGTACACGCTGATATGGTAAAAGTGCCACCGAATGAGCTCAATGCAACAAGCTCGCCCTGGCCATTCGCCGCCTGGGGAATGGATGTCATTGATGCGATTGAGCCCACTGCTTCAAACGGACACAGGTGGGTAGAGGCTGCATCTTACAAAGCTGTAACCAAAAAAGTCGTTGTAGACTTTGTCAAAGACCGTATTGTTTGCCGATTTGGAGTTCCTGAGTCTATTGTTACCGATAACGCCGCCAACCGCAACAGTGACCTGATGAAAGCCATATGCGAAACTTCCAAAATCAAGCACAAGAATTCCACAGCCTATTAACCTCAGATGAATGGAGCCATAGAAGCTGCCAACAAAAACATTAAAAAGATACTAAGGAAGATGGTAGAAAACCACAAACAATGGCACGAGAAGCTACCCTTCGCTTTGTTGGGATACTGCACTACAGTTCGTACATCAACCGGGGCAACTCCCTACATGTTGGTTTATGGTACCGAGGCTATCATCCCAGCCGAGGTAGAGATTCCTTCTTTAAGAATCATACAGGAAGCTGAACTCAGCGATGCAGAATGGATTAGGAGTCGCTACGAACAATTGGCCCTTATCGATGGAAAGAGGATGAACGCAGTATGTCATGGTCAGCTTTACTAGAACAGAATGTCCAGAGCTTTCAACAAAAGGGTCAAACCAAGACAGTTCGCCCCAGGACAGCTGGTGCTTAAAAAGATCTTCCCACATCAAGGTGAAGCCAAAGGGAAATTCTCTCCCAACTGGCAAGGTCCTTATATGGTTCACAGGGTGCTGACAGGAGGAGCACTCATACTTGCAGAGATGGATGGAGAAATCTGGCCAAAATCAACCAATTCAGACGCAATCAAGAGATACTATGCTTAGATTATTTACATTTCCTCATCTGATGTAATTGAACTACGTTGACCTGATTTCCGTTTAAGAGGGGATACGTAGGCAGCCTTATGGGTTCGGTAATATCATAATAAAATTTCCATTCCCCCCCAAGATCAGAAACTGGGTAGAATTTTGAGGAGGACCCTCAAAATTCCGGAGCAAGCCCAGCCAACGCTAACATATGTCAGACAGTCAGAAATTGATTAAGAAACAGAGGCAGAATTTTGAGAAGGATTCTCAAAATTTCAAAGGAGGTTCAACAAGGCTCATTACTCGCAAGCGACCGAAGGATCATCTACCAAATTGGGGCAGAATTTTGAGGAGGACCCTCAAAATTCTAACATAAAAGTTGCAGTGTCTCTAAAATGTGTTACAATCACTAGTTCGTCTAAAAATACTATTTCAATATGTTTCTAAATAACTCTATTTTTTTAATCAATAATTGCATATTTTTGAATTCTATTTCCGTAACAGTCAGGTTACCCAGGAAACTCAAAAGGCCTCCAGAACGGAGCAAAGAAAGGCCAGCGGACAGAAGCACGAACCAACCTGCCCCTCCCCCTCTCACAAAACTTACAATTTTTCTTTGAGTGCAGGTACATCTGACATAGCAATAGCGTCCGCAAATATGTACACGTAACAAGATCACTATCAATCAGTCCATCAGACATCGAATATATCTCCAGCTAAGACATATGCTACTCTTATTTTCTACTCGCTCTTTGCATGGGACTAAGCGTTGT
>NW_017674308.1:0-44593 GCF_001879085.1 Nicotiana attenuata | reverse complement strand
ATTGCCCTCCTTGCACAAATATTGCTTCATTTTCAGTTACATTCTATTTGCTTTTCTATCGGGCTAAGCTCCGCCCTTTATTTCACAAGACTAAGCCTTGTCTTGTTAATATCATATTATTGTATCTCATGGGCTGAAATATCGCCAATCTATCCAAAGGCGTCATTGTCTAAAGGCATCATCCTCATAGCTGGAAGACACCATGTCATGGCCTGAGGATCCCTCAAATTTGCATATCATTATTCAAAGGCGTCATGGTTCGGAGGCACCGTCTTCATGGCCCGAGAACACCATTTCATGGCCTACGAATCCCCCACTAAACAATTCATGGCCCAGGACATCATGGTCCGAGGACGTCATCCTTAACCATCCAAAGACAGCTTTCATGGTCTAAAGGGAATCTGCATCATGTTTAAATTTTCGCACAAATACATGTTTGAAGCATCTCTTTATCTGCAAGTGATCAGCAAGCAACCTCTATCCAAGCAGGAGCGACCTTGCTCCAGTTCCTTCAACTATCTCAAACTTAACCGTTCACCATAACCGCTCTCACGTCTCGTGTCCGTTCTTGCAATGACTTCATCGGTATATTCCGCCAATGAATCCAGAACTACACATGGCCCGATTCCTGTAAAACCAGGGATATGTAGGCAACTCAAGATCGGAGTCCGGCCTCTATCTTTAGAAATATCCCATTCGGTCAAAATTGGCCATCATTTCTTTAACCGAAAACTCTTTCATCCTTCCCAGGTAAAGAGGGGCAGCTGTTGATACCCAATTTTTCCCCATATGTATTTTTTAATACATATATATATACTTTCAAAATAGTACATATGCAGTTATAAGCATGCATAAGCATTTTTATAATTTTTCTGTAATTTTAAGAGCTCCAAAATTAATTTATTTCTTCTCTTTTATTTATAAAATATCCAATAATTATTCTTCAAATTACTTTTGTATTGATTTAGTCATCTAATTTCTTTATTTATGCCAAAATAGTGTTTAAACATTTTCAGTGCATTTTTTTGTGATTATATTTACATTTTTTTAGGCTAAATTGCACATCTTTGCAATAATAGCCCTACTAATGCATAATTACATTATTGATGCATAAAATGGTCTTTTATATTTTTAAAATGTTAAATAAGTATTTTAAATCATTTTAGTACACGGTTTTTTTTGGAAATCATTTGTTATTTTTATAGATTATATAGTTATTAAAATTGGCTATTTAAAATCTGGCCATTTTCTATTCAACTCCGACCCGAAAATTGGCCAAATACCCAGCCCAATTTCAACCCAAAACTACCCAGGCCAAATCTAGCACTCACCCGGCCCAGCTCTTGTTATATCCTAGCCGTTGAACATTGTGATCAACGGACCAGATTCGTTCTTTCCTAATTTAACCTAAACCTATACCCCCAAACCCCTCATTCACTCTTCACTCACCCGCCGTCACCCCTCTCCTTCTCTCTCAAATTCCTTCTGCCTAAACCCTAACTCCCCTTCGCCGGCTGCTTGCTCGCCAGTAATAATGGTGGCTCACCACCACCCCTAGCCCTAATGGCTCCCCCATGACAGGATTCTTGCTGTCTTGAGGTCCTCAAGGGAATAGTGGTTGTTCACTCACAACCCATGGCCTGTTCTCGCCGTTCTCAGGCCACCATGGCTCGATTGAGTAAGATCATCATATTTCTCTGCTAAACAAATGGGTTTCTAAGACGGTCTCTATTTCTGGGTTATTTTCTAGAAAACCCTAATCTTTTCTCCTGTACCTCTTAGAACGGTAATAGATCTGAGGTTTTTCTGAGCTATTTTCGTTTGTTTTATGAAAAAAACCTTTCGATTTCTCAAAGCGTCGCTTTATTTTTCCATTAGGGTTTCTGGAACTTTTTTTTCAAAAACATATTTCTGGACCGTTTAATGTTGTTCTCTGATTATCATATGTTTGAACGACTTTTTGTTAAAATTGCTTTTTAATCCTAATTTGTTATGTTAAACCCCAGTTTTAACACTATGTTATAATCATGAGTTCATTCTTGTTTGTCGATTCTGCTATGTGTGTGTTCGAAGCCCATGAATATGTTTCGATTAGTGATTTCTACCCCAATAATGTCTTACTAGGGTTTCTGATTTGTCTCTTTTCTTTTATTCTCTTTCAATTTTTTTTCTAACGATTTGAATTGTAAGATATGAAGATAGAAGAGAAAAATATTCCTTAACAATTAAAAATCTCATAAACTCGTAACATTGGATTGATGACATGCACACAATTCTTCCAAAAAATTTATGATTTTTATCAAGATTTTTGTTATTTTGAGATTTACGCTTAGTAAAATGCAACAACTCGGCCGGTCGTTTCGAGAGTTGTAATCCCATTCCCCCATTTTCTGCTCCTTTTGTGCTTTACAGCTGTTATATGACTTACCGAGTTTGTTGGTTCGGGTTCGGAGAGATTTCAGAGTGAATTGAGACACTTAGTCTCCTAATTGAAAGCTTAAGTTGGAAAAGTTGATCGAATATCGACTTAGGTGTAAACGACCTCGAATTTGAATTTGATGGTTCTGTTAGCTCTGCTAGATGATTTTGGACTTAGGAGCATGTACGTATTGTGATTTGGAGGTACGTAGTAGAATTAGGCTTGAAATGGCGAAAGTTGGAATTTTGGAAAGTTCGATAGGGGACTTTTTGATACCAGGGTTGAATTGGATTTTCGGAAGTTGGAGTAGGTCTGTGCTATCATTTGTGACGTGTGAAAAATTTAAGGTCAATCGGACATGATTTGATAGGTTTCGACGTCGTTTGTAGAATTTGGAAATTTCAAAGTTCATTAGGCTTGATATGGGGTGTGATTCATGTTTTTGATGTTGTTTGAGGTGATTTGAAGGCTCGACTAAGCTCGTATGATGATATAAGACTTGTTGGTATGTTTGGTAGAGGTCTCGGGGGCCTCTGGTCAATTTTGGGTGGTTAACAGACTTGGAGTGGAAGTTGAGGAATTGCTGAAGTTTGGTCTTTTGCTGGTGTAATCGCACATGAGACGGTATTGGCCGCAGGTGCGGCAGATTGAGCGCAGGTGCGGAAAGGGTGGAGACCAGTAGAGGTCACGGGTGCGATGGTTTTTCCGCACCTGCGATAGCACAGATGCGGATCAGAGGTCTCTGGAGCGGAGGCAGCTGGGATTAAGTGGTCTTCACAGAAGCGCCCCTTTTTCCGCAAAAACGGACGCAAGTGCGAACCCAGGCTCCACAGGTGCGGGGATGATTGGGCAAAACCTATTTAAAAGAAGGTTCCGAGTGTTTTTTGAGAGCGTTTTTGAAGAGATTCTTAAGATAAGCTCTTTGTGTTCATTTTCTTCAATAATTATGTTTTCCCATTGATTTTCCACCTAGTTTGTGTGTTTTTGAGGTGAAATTTGGGGGGTTTGATGCTAGGGATTTGGAGAGTGGATTTTGGGGGTTTACATGGCGAAATGATATCGGATTTTGATAAATTTGGTATGCTTAGATTCGTGAGTGAATGGGCTTTCGGTTTTTGTGACTTTTGTCAGATTACAGGACGTGGACCCCGGGCTGGCTTTTGGCAAATTTTGGATTTTGGCTTGTAATTTTGTATTATTCTTATGAAATTGATTCCTTTAGCCCTATTGATTGTATTGTACTACTGTGGTTAAATTCGGGACATTTAGATACCGACTTGAGAGGCAAAGGCATATTGGAGTAGAGTTTACTAGGATTAACGCAAGTAACAGTTCTAAATCTGGTTCTGAGGGTATGAAACCCCAGATTATGCATTATGTGATTGGTTTGGAGGTAACGCACATGCTAGGTGACGGGTGTGTGGGCGTGCACCGTAGGAAATATTGATTTGGTCCCTTCCGTGGAACTGTAAATTTGGATAACTTGTTGTTAGCCATATGCTCTCCCTGTGTTATAGAGATTTGACAACTAATCATGTTAGAAATTATATTTATGCTATATGTTGACACTGTTGGGACCCGTGAAGGTCGTGTACTTGTTGAATTATTTGCTAATTGTCTTGTACTCAGTCACGGTTAACTTACATATCGTATCTCAGTTTCTTCTTATTTCTTGTTGATACATTATATTATCTCTGTTTGGGCTGATTTTTATGACTTTTGAAAGCCCGAGAGACTGGAGAGATTGGTGACTGAGTTAGGGCCTGAGTGCCGAGCTGTGAGCTATATATATGTATATGGATCGGGTTGCACGCCACAATAAGCCTTGGGGCTATATATATATATATATATATATATATATATATATATATATATATATATGGATCGGGTTACACGCTGCATTGAGCCTTATGGCTATTATATATTATGGGATCAGGATGCACGTTGCAGCGACATAGTGCTTGGGCTGAAGGAGCCCCTCCGGAATCTGTACACCCCCCTAGTGAGCGCATGTACCTATTGAGTGTGAGCGTTAAGGGTTGAGAGCCGAGTGATGAGCTATTGAGAAAGACTGAGTGATTGTTGCCCTGAGAGATTGTATTTGTTTTCATTGTTGTTGCACATAGTTGCTTTATGTCACTATTTTGAAACTTCTAGGAGATATTATATCCGATTTTTACTGAACCTGGCATGTATACATTGATTTGACTTAAAATGCTGGATTTGAAAGCATGTCTACTTTCTTGTTGAGATCACTGAAAATGAACTATAACTGTATAGCTCGTCACTATCCTTAAGTTCCTTATTTATTATTATTACTTACTGAGTTGGTTGTACTCACGCTACGCCCTTCACTTTTCGTGTAGATCCAAGTGTTTTTGGACCCGATGGGTATTGATATCGTGCACGGTTGATCTTCGGAGATTTACGAGGTAGATGTCCAGTGTTCATAGTCCTTGTTTCTCCTTCCTTGTCTTCTTCTTATTTGTATTTGATTCAGATTTTCGCAGATATTTCTTTTCTAGACTTGTGTTGTATAGTTGCTCATGAGCTCAGTGACACCCCGATTTGGGAGTTGCTTTTCCGCACTTGTGTTTTGGGTTCTACCCCATTTTATGAAAACTATAGTTATTAAAATTTCTTGATTCAGTTTCTGTTAAATGTTGATAGTATTTTGGAAATGTCAGATTGCCTATTATCATGATAGGCGCCATCATGACATGATAGGATTTGTGTCGTGACATAAAATCATTTAAATCTTTGTAATAACACTCTTTAAGCTTCTGTCAAAAATAAATGGCTTCGATTTATCCAAAAAAAAAAAAAATCTTGAAGTGAATACCAACCAAATCAGTATATTAGGCCCCGATAATGGTTGAGTCTTTTTTTCATGAATGTAGATTATCATGTAAACAAATCATTTGAAATCTTAATCACGTTATATATATTTCTTTTTCTTCTTGGGAAGGACGTGAATAGAAATAGAAAAGAAGAAAGAAGAGGAGAATTCTTTAAAATTAAAACATACAGCACAAATACTGCAACTGGAATCTCAAACGTCACGATTGTGTAATATTGGATTTGCTGAAACGCTCACATTTCTCATAAAATAATATTTTTTTTGTTGAATTTTTTTTATTGTTACGTATTTAAGCTCAATTGAATCAATGTTTAATTATTTCATTTTATAATTAGATCGGGATGTCCTCTTAAAAAATACAAAGATCACACTTATACAACATAAGGTTTTCATTAATTGAGCATACATAGTAGATATCATCAAAACATCACATAATACCCCCAACCAAAAAAAGAGAAAAATAATTAACTAAAACAGCCGTTTTACTAAACTCCTGCTATGTGCAGAAATACGGCCCGGGGAGGAGATAAACTATGTTGGATCTTTTGTTAGCCCAACATATTATTTTTGTGATTTAAATCTGTGACATCCTAGTCACACGGCGACAACTTTTATGATTGCACCAAAGTTCACCTTTAAAAATAAATAACAAGAACGATTATAAAAGAAAACTCGTAGTTGATTTTATTCAACCTTCCACTTTTCATTTTCATAACCATACCCACGTTCAGTACCATAGTTCTTCACCTTCGAGAGAAGATCTTCCAACTCCTCTTTCAATATTGAAGCCTCTGTGTAGTTCATCTTCTCTATAGGACCCACTCTTGTTGGTTCTCCACATTCTTGTTCATCTGCTTGAGTTTATTTTTCAAGTTTAACTCAAAATCCAACTGGTCTTGTAGAGTATTGAGTCGTGTGTTAAGTTTCCTAGAATTGGCTTTTCGAAATGCTTGGACATACTTTTCATCAATGTCTGGTGATGATGGTGATGGAGGTCTTTCTTCCCCAACATATTTGTTCATGGTTTTGTTTATATTTGGATGACCAAAAGAGTAAGGCTTGCTACCTATAGGGTAAGAAGAGAGAAATCAGTAATATAAAATATGGCAAGAGGAGAGAAATCGATTTATCTACTATTATAACATTTTCCTTGTTAGGATTATCTATATATATGATGCTTTAATTTTACGTGAGATTAAGTATCATGTCCAAGATCTTGGATTTGCATGTTTAATTATGATGATGCATGTATATTTACTTATATTTGTTGATAGTATATATTATGTATATCTAGATAACCAAAAAAATATAAGGCTTGTTACCTGGTGAAGACATGATGATGCCAACTTCAGCACCTGTGATAGTAGCAAGCTCGCTTGCTTTCTTGAAGACACCATTTTGGCGTTTTGAGAAGGTCATTTGTCGATTATTCTGATTTTCTATCTTCGCGAGACAAATACTTTTGCGACCCTTAATCAACCTTGTACTCATTCTCAAGGATGATAATGATGTAACTTGTATTTATTATTAAAAGTTACTCTATGATATGAACTTTGTAATGCATAAGCCTAGTATTTATAGATTTTTTCCAGCATCTTTAGTTTTCAGTTTTGGTAGTTCTTTTAGATGATATCAGTTTATTTTCTTTAGTGTTCACATGTTATGAGAAAAGTAAATTTAGATATTTAATTATAGTGGTGACTGTACTCTCCATTTTTCAAAGGAATTTCAAAATTACCTCTGCAATACTGTGACGGTCAAGTCAATTTTTAGGCTCATGCCCAGACCAATAGTGATTTGATATTCTAAGATTATTCGTATTTGATACTCTCTTTATAATATCCCTTAATTTACAAATGAATGAATAAGTATCCCAGTTTAGTTTACCATTATTTTTATTTTTACTCTCTCTTTTACTATTTCTGATTTTTGCTAATTTTTTGAGTTGTCGCTGAAAATTATGACATGTTATTATATATATATATATATATATATATATTCTCTTTTTTATTATTTCCAATTTTTGGTAATATTCGAGTTGTCATGGAAGATTTGGACATATTTCACTACTCCTACTTCGTTTACCGTTGCTTTTATATATATTCTCTTTTTTGTTATTTTCCTATTTTGATACTATTCGAGCTGTCGCGAAAGACTAGGACATGTTTTAATATTTACATCAAATCAGTGAAGGTTATATGGCAGTTATCTTTCACATACAGTTTAATCACGTAAATCTCTTAAGTATTGGCATAATTAGAAATATTGTTTCATGAAAGCGGGTATTATACATTTCTTTCTTTTTTTATTTCTTTTTTCCTTTTCTGATAATGGAGAAATCCTGGAAAGTCAATGACGACGTATAGCTTGAAACCCGGTAGATAAAGTTGTTTCTGTTATGAAATATTATTTTGTAGTGGATGTCTATAACTCCTAAAGTAGTTACTCTCACTACTCTTCTCCATTAAGTAGATAACTCCCACTACTTCTCACCATTATAGTTGTAACTCCCACACCTCCATAACCTCCCCATAATCTTTCCCCATGATCTCAATAGTTAATACCATATTTATGATATCCCTTTGTATACCTCAATGATATCCTATAAATAGAGGGTTTGGACATCACATTGTATACACTTGAATACATTGAAGAAATAGATTATCCTCTCTCTTTCTCTCTACATTGTTGTCTATCTTTTTGTTTTATATTATTACTTTGAGCTAAGTTTTGTAACACGTTATCAGCACGAATGTTATTTTATTTTCTCTAATACTTCCTAAAAGAAGTGAGAACCTTCCATGGAAGCCACAACTGCTTTTGCTGCTTTGCCAAGGAAAACTTTCATTGCATCTTGGTAAAGATTTTATGGTAAGCGCTAAAGATGACACTCTCGTGTCATTAATTTAGTCTTATGTGCATAAAGATGAGAAAGGTAAAATTTTATACTGCAGTAGCATAGTTAATCTCATATTGATCTCAAGCCAGTCTCATTTAATGATTATATTTACTTGACCTTAGTTTGATGTATCATCTTATTTAATATAATGATGAGTGTTATATCTTCTTGCTTCAAATTCTTGAAAATTAAGATTAATATTAACCCCAAAAGGATTGTATTTTGAACCGTGCAACAATGATACTTTTGCATAGACATGTGATAAATTATAAATCTAATTAGATTATTTTTAAGCATGATAGTTTTTACTTAGAAGCAATCCCATTCTCATTTCTAGAAATGGTACCAGTAAATCTTAAAAGCCGACCATGCATATGTGTGATACAAAGGAGTTGCTTCTTTATGTAACACATGAAAAAAGAAGAAGATATTTTACAGTAGCATATGTAAACCGGTGCCTAATTTTTATCAAAATTACTAGTCATATACATGTGTCATTTGGTTCTCATGGCTTTTTATTTGCACGAAACACTATGTCTTGATTATAATAGTCTTTACTATTTTTCATATATATGAACCAATAATTTGAAAAGGTTTATATCTGGCTAGTTTATTGGGATACCTTTTGTGTAAATACAAAATATGCTAGTAACATTGAATAAGCTTGATTGTTTTCTGGAGTAGAATATATCTCATTACACTTTGGATTAATTTATAGTTACTGAAATGGTAGTGCATGATATATTATCAATGATATATAGTACTATATCTAAATAATATGTTTTGATAAGTTTACATATAGTATATTAGTACATGAGTATTTACTGAACCAAAATTAATCATTGATAATATTTCTTATCATTTTTAATTCACTTATTTTTATGATAGTGTTTACTATGTTGAACTTACTAAAGTTTGATTTATGGCTATGCAAAATAGTATTACATTCCTCGAAGTGAATTAAACAATTTGTGATAAATATTATATAAGGATAAGGCGGTGGATTCAAGTCCCAACGCACCATGAGGATAAGACATCGGGTTTTGAGTCCTGATGCTCCATGATTATAAGAGTTGGGTTCGAGTCCCAACTAATTATGGCCTAGCATGCTTTTATATAGGTAAGGCATTGGGTCTTAGTCCCAAATGCGCCATATTGATGATATAATGATGACTAATTAAAAATAACATATTTTCATGAAAAAGCACGAAGCATGTCCCACTTGATTTGCACCATTCTTGAAGTGAATGTGGTAGCGGTGCATAATAAGTCTAAATGAAGACAAGTGGTTGACCAATGAACATGGGCGTGCCAAAGACAATATTAATAGTCATCATTATGGTAATTGTAAAAATGAGAACAATAAGGGTTCTCAAATATTCCTTCAAAATGTGAAGGTGATGTTTTCCATCAATGTGGTATGAAAATAATAAGCATGCCCATATGATTATAGTCCACTTGAAGAGAATGTGACTTGTGATATGCATTGTATATGCAAACTCATTCTGGAAAGTGAATGTGAAAATATATATGTGATTCAAAATTATGCATAAGAATGTGCTTATGCAAGATTGGATAAATACCACAACTCACCTTTAAGGGAGGTTTGAGAGAGATAAAGATATTGAATATTACAATGTGGTTACATAAATATATCATTGGTCGCGTACATGTGGTACGCTAAAAAAAATATTTTGCCATGCCTTGTAAAAGGTTATTAAAGGCAATAGTAAAGCAAGAAATGAGTCTTGTCTATAATGTTTTTGATTGTGACAGTGATAAGATAATTTTTTCTGTGGAGAATTCATCACTTGGATGGTGGTATAAAAGATCTTGTAGTATAAAATTATTGAGAGCTCCGAAAGAGCGAATTTGTTACTACCCAAATAAATAAAATTATTCATGGAATTGGTTGTAGTAAGTCTCAAAAAGGAACTGAGTTTTAAATATATTAGCCAAAGTGGTTAGCATATTGAGACTATAAATGAAAGGAAGATTGAATATCTTCATATTACTATAATCATACCGGGTAAATATGAAAGGTTACTCGATTTTTCTTCTATTTGTACTACAAATGTATAAGCATGGTGATGGAATCACATGCCATAGTAAATTAAATATTTACTGAAATAAATATTAGTTGGCACGACTGGTTGGCCATCCTGGTTCAATTATGATGCGAAAATTAATTGAGAATTCACATTGGTATATATTGAAGAAATAGAAGATTCTTCAAGAATTCTCTTGCGTTGCTTATTCTCATGATATACTAGTCAAGGTTTGGATTGAATCCCTTAAAATCTGGAACGAATAAAAGGTGATATATATATGTGGGCCCAGTCACCTGCCATGTGGACCGTTTACCATTATATGATTTTAAGAGATGCATCAATTGTATGGTCACATGTGCGTTGGTTATCAACTTGCAATTTGGCTTTTGCAAGTTATTAGAGCACAGTTCCAGAATATAAATTATGATAATTTATTTTGATAATATTGGTTTAAATCAAAGTTGGTTTAGCAGAAATTGTATGTCTTCAATTAAGCTAAACCATCGGTTATGAGAATAAAACTCCCAAATTGAAATTTGGTATGAGGTATATTATTTAATATAAGATAGCATTTGTACGCATCTAGCCAACAAGTTATGATAAATTCTCCCTATCACAATTGGTTCAGGGTCAGGACCCAAATAATTTCTATATAAAAATATGGATATGCGATATGATATAATTATCCCACCACAATGCACAAAGATGAGTCCCCAAAGAAAGTTGGGGATGTGTGTTGGTGATCCCAGCATTAGGGGGAGAAAAATGAGCAGCTGAAAAAAAAAAGTAATACATGGAATGAATTATTATGAGTACACCTAGATCCTCGTACAAGAAAATGTGAACTTGAAGTTCAAGTGATAATTCATTTGCAAAATAATGTCAAGCGCATTTGCTGACCCAAAACTAAATGTCGTATTTCAGCTGTTAATGCTCCAAATAGAATAAAGTCCATGATATAGTCTATGGGACGCATGAAGCGTAATAGACTAATCGGTTCCAAAGATAAAACTCCTTGAAGAAGGAGAGGAGCAAATGTTCAAGATGGTCATAATAAGGAGGCAAGTGCTTTATAAGAGCACCATGACATAAAACTTTATAAGACCTCATGGAAGAGGCTCAGGTACCTGAAAATAATGAGATCTCGATAAGTTATGTCTTTATTGATTGATGATGGAACCGATGTAAAATGATCATTGACGATATTGTTGATATAATGTAGCGCTCAATGTTATTAATATTGACGAGGATCTTGAGCTCAAATCTGTCATGAAATTTGGACAGATAAATGATTGGCCAAATGAAAAATATGCAATGAAAATTGACTTCATCTGAAAAATA
The DNA here is from genome assembly GCF_001879085.1 of Nicotiana attenuata. Classification (NCBI taxonomy): domain Eukaryota; kingdom Viridiplantae; phylum Streptophyta; class Magnoliopsida; order Solanales; family Solanaceae; genus Nicotiana; species Nicotiana attenuata. The sequence continues at coordinate 33,023 of NW_017674308.1, read as the reverse complement.
TGAAGTTGAACGGATAGTCCCAACAGCTGAAAGTATAAAGGCTATATGGAGATATTGAAATATGATTAGTATTATACTACAAAAGGAATCCTTGATATTGATTTGTTTATTCTAACAAATATTGTCAAGGTTTTGTTGGTTATACAAATGCAGGGCATAGTTCGTTGTTCAAACAATCTATTTCCATGTGAGGACGTGTGACTTTTCTTTGAAGAGACGATTCCAATAATATTGAAGACGATGCTGCTTGCATAACTCAATTGAACGAACGATATATTGAAGAAGACAAAGCACATATAGCCAAAGTTTCTTTGCAAAGACGTTCTTCAAGATAATGATGAAATAGATGTTCAAGAAATTCGTTCAAGTGATNCAATATGGAGATATTGGAATACAATTTAGAATTATATTTCAAAAGGAATACTTGATGTAGATTTGTTTATTCTAACAAATATTGCCAAGATTTTTTGGTTATGCAAATGCAGGCATTTTCCTGAAGTTCGTTCTTAAAACATTCTATTTTCATGTGAGAATACTGCTATATTATCATTTTACAAGGCAGTTAATTGTTGATATTTATTCAAGTCATGCCAATATAAGCAACTGATAAAACAAGGGGCTCAACACACAACAGACGTGTGACTTGACTTTGAAGAGAAGATTTCAATAATACTGAAGATAATGTTGTTTGCTTATATCAATTGAAAGAATGACTATCGAAGGAGTCAAAATAAAGCACATTCACCAAAGTTCTTCAACAAATTTGTTCAAGTGATAATTTGACAAACTTCTTCACAAAACATTGCGGATCTCAATATTAGAAAACTTGTTATACAAGCTTGGAATTCGTCGTCTCCGAAGAATAAAGTGATGTTTTCATCAGGGGGAGGCAAATATGCGCTGTACTCTTTTTCCCTTAGCTAGGATTTTATCCCACTAGGTTTTTTCTGGCAAGGTTTTTAATGAGGCGGCAAATAATGCGTATTACAAGATATGTGTACTCTTTTTCCTTCACTAAGATTTTTTCCCACAGGGTTTTTTCTTAGTAAGGTTTTAACGAGGCAAATTATCTATAGACATCCAAGGGGGAGTGTTATGAAATATTATTTTGTAGTGGATGTCTATAACTCCTAAAGAAGTTACTCCCACTACTCTTCTCCATTAAGTAGATAACTCCAACTACTTCTCACCATTATAGTTGTAACTCCCACACCTCCATAACCTCCCCATGATCTCAATAGTTAATACCATGTTTATGATATCCCTTTGTATACCTCAATGTCATCCTATAAATAGAGGGTTTGGACATCATTGTATACACTTGAATACATTGAAGAAATAGATTCTCCTCTCTCTTTCTCTCTACATTTTTGTCTATCTTTTTATTTTATATTATTACTTTGAGCTATGTTTTGTAACACTTTCTTTTCTTTTCCCATTTTACTAAATATTCTCTAGTCTAAGTATCTACTAACGCTAATATAAGACCTAGATACTTATTCAACTCCCCATCATCACGAAAAGCTTATTAAACTTTATCAGATTTAGATGCTTCAAACATATACAGATAAAAAAATATAAAATCATGTCAATATTCACACTTAAAGAAACTGTCACGACCGCAAAACCAATCCGATCGTGATGACGCCTATTATGGAACTAGGCCAGCCGACACAATCCCAAAACCAATCAATATTTTCATTCATAGGATAAAAGCAAAGATATTTAACAATAAACCTTTATAAAGTGTTTATAACAAAACAATAGTACGGAAAGAAAGCCCGACATCGGGGTGTCACTAGTCATGAGCATCTACTACAACCATCTGACAACATCAAGACCAACATGGCCGGGAAAATCACTGAATACAACCAAGGAAGAATAAGGACGGAGGAAAGCAGAGCTGCGATCCCTTGCTAACTCCGATAAACTTTCCACTGAGAAGTTAACACCCGCTACCGGGTTTAGAAATACTTGAATCTGCACACAAAGTGCAGGGAGTAATGTGAGTACGCCAACTCAGAAAGTAATAAAGGTAAATAAAGACTGAGTGCAGTGAAGAGCATTTAAAAAAATCATATACATCTCATAACATAAAAACCTCAGTGGAAACAACAAGGTTCATCAGCAGTTAAATTCCGGACATCTCGTAAAAATTCCAGTTTCAATAAGAGTTGTTTAAAACATTTGCTCACATTTTCAATAGAGGCTCAGTATAAAAGAAGAGTGAAAACAGTAATTTCATAAAAACAATCCCCTCGGGCAAAGTATCACTCATATATATATATATATATATATATATATATATATATATATATAGCCCCTCAGGCAAGCCTCTCATTCACTCGTGACTCAACTCTCATCAATCAGTGCTCACACTCAGCACTCACGCTCAATAGGTACCTTATAATAACTGTTGCACCGTGCATCCCGATCCATAAACATATAGTCGACTGCGCTCACTGGGGGTGTGCAGACTCCGGAGGGGCTCCTACAACCCAAGCGCTATATCGCTGCGGCGTGCAGCCCGATCCAACATATCGCTGCGGCGTGTAGCTTGATCCATATACATATATATATCGCTGCGGCGTGCAGCCCGATCCATAATTATATAATACTCACCAACAGGCCCTCGGCCTCTCTCAGTCATCCACCTTACAAGCGACTCGGGCATTTCAGTGAAAAATCAGGGAACTCAGCCCAAACAACTTTCATATATTCAAAAACAGAGTAATGAAACTGATCAGACAATAAACAGGTAAAAATCATGACTGAGGATATGCTTTTGAATCAAAACAGTGTGAGGATAACAGTAAAATACCCCTGAGGGTTCAAACAGTACGGCACAAGGCCCGAAACATGGCATTCAGCCCATGTTAACAGAATCATTTCAAAAAAAATAGATATCATATAGAGTTTATCAAAATATACAGCTTTACAGTTGCCACGGGACGGACCAAGTCACAATCCCTACTGGTGCACGCCCACACGCCCGTCACCTAGCATGTGAGTCACCTCATTTATCAAAAATAGTGCGAAATTTTGGGGTTTCATACCCTCAGGACTAGATTTACAATCATTACTTACCTCAAAGCGGACGAAAATCTATCCGCGATACCCTTGCCGCTAGACTCGGCCTCAAATCGTCCCGAATCTATTCAAAATCAGAATCATATCATCAATACATGCCAAAGGAACAAAACCCACGCAAAAATTATCAAATTAAATCAAAATTCCCGAAATTGGCCAAACCCGACCCCCGGGCCCACGTCTCGGAATCCGATAAAAATCACAACACTAGAGTCCTTGTCCTCTCATGAGTCCATACATACAAAATTACCAAAATCTAACTTCATTTGGTCACTCAAATTCTCAAAATCCACTCTCCAATTTCAAGCCTTAAATTCCCAAATTTCTAGTCCAACTTCTCAATTAGATGATGAATAAAATCATAGATTCATGAAATTTAAACCATTATATGTTAGATTCCCTTACCCCAATGTTTCTCCTTCAAATCCCTTGAAATATCACCTGTCTCTCGAGTTCCTCAAGCCCAAAATTGAAAAATTAAGAACAAACCCCAAGGTGGGGTTTTCCGTCCAGCAAAACTGCACATACGGTCAAATACCCGCTTTTGCGGCACCGCACCTGCGGAATTTCCCTCGCAGGTGCGGAAATCACTTACTGCACCATATCCGCTTCTACGGCCCCTAAATCGCACCTGCGACCTCGCAGATGCGGCCAGTCCTTCGCATCTGCGGTCCAGCCCTGGCCTTCCATTTCTGCATCTGTGGTCCTCCTAGCGCACCTACAGTGTCGCACCTGCGGTCCCCAATCTGCAGGTGCGGAAATGACAGAAGCAGCAAAAATCAGCAGCATTAACTCAAAGCCAAACTTTCCGTCAATCACCCAAACATGAAAACAAGTCAGTAACACCATTCAAACATATTCCAACCTTCGTAATACACAAAAAACATCAAAACACCAAATCACCCTCGGATTCAAGCCTAAGGATTTCCAAACTTCTGAATTCCGCAAACGATTCCGAAACCTATCAAACCTTGTCCGAATGACCTGAAAGTTTGCACACACATCACAATAGACAGTACGGACCTATACCAATTTTCGGAATTCCATTCTGACCCTGATATCAAAATATCCACTGCCTACCGGAAAATGCCAAATTTCCAATTTCGCTAATTCAAGCCTAATTCTACCACGAACCTCCAAATCACATTCTGGACGTGCTACCAAGTCCACAATCACCTAACGGAGCTAATCAAATCATAAAAAACCAAATCTGAGATCGAATACTAACAGTCAAAAATGTCACGACCCAAACCGATGGGCCGCGACGGGCACCCGGTACCTTAATCAATTGAGTAATAACGTATCTTTCATATCATTCTATCATAGGTAAAGGAACCGGAGTAAAGCATGAGGGAATAAAAACTTATACATATGAAGTACGGGCCTATAGGGCCGGCATGATTCTTTATATACTCGAAACATAGGCCGACAAGGCCATACAAGTATACGTATACATAACATATGTCTACAAGCCTCTAAGAATACATAATATCATAAAGGTCGGGACAGGGTCCCTCCAGACCAATAAATACATGTACTAATCATACTGACCAAAAAAGAAACTATGGAGCAATGGAGCGCACCAACACCTTCCGCTGCGCTGATAGCCTACTTGGAGGACTCTCGACCTGTCTATCAGGACGCGCGGGCATGAAATGTAGCGTCCCTAGGCAAAAGAGACGTCAGTACAAATAATGTACCGAGCATGAAAATAATGAAAATCAGTAGCTTGTAGACATGAGAGAAAGATGAAGTAAAAGACTCAACATGTATATCTGAATAACTCTGTGAATCATTTAATATTATAAGGTCGTGCATATGCATATAAATGTCATACCATGCATGGGTATATGCGTTCATAACATCATCAAGCCTCTGAGGGCATCCCATCATATCATCTCGGCCACTGTGGGCAAATCATCTACGTATACCAGCTGATCAGGTAGTGGTGCATATATAACGCCATAACCTTTTTCCCATATCCCATATACATATATATACATATATACGCGTATATAACGCCGTCTGGTCATGGGTCAATGTACATGCATAAATGAATAAAATGCATGAAAATATGTTAAAAATCTCAATATTCTTTTCGGATAAACTTTATCAAATGCGTATTATTTTGAGACCCATGAACAGAAGATATAATAATATGCCACAAGGGGAATCAAGAACACAGAGACCCCTAGTATTTCCATGAATAGTGTCGTTTATGAAAACTATGTGTTTACCGTGAAAATGGTAATAACAATTAAATTTGTCGATGGGACTCTAAAAATACGTGATCTATTTTTATGCTAGTCGTGGAGCGGATGATACTGTGAGTGTGTAGTTTGAGGGCGAGACGCGAGCTAAAATAAAGCAGTAATTAAATCGAGAGATAGTCGTTCGGGGCCTCGAGCTGGTCGATTTGGGGTCTCGAGGTCGAGTCTCGAGCTCGGGCTCGAGCTATCGGGGGAAATCGGGGAAGGGCTAACAGATGCAATAATATTAAAGGAGGCTCTTTATAGCCAATGATAAGCAATAAGCATGCAATGAATATGGAACAAGTATGAAAATAATAGGATAGAACAACAATGTTGAGAGAGTATCTTAGAGAGAAAGAGAGAGAGTTATCATATATTTCATGTAGAGTCTTTGGAGCAACATCAGTTCCCTACAAAATAGTTAGAATCCCCTTTATATAGAAGGGGAGAAGTTTATACGGTAAAGCACACATTAGCTGTAAAGGTGTGGAGATGGGACGGCTGAAATGACGGCTCGAGTAGGGCTCAGAATAGCCTGGCTATGCTTTGCCAGACTAAGCCATGATAGATTTAGCCGTGTCTAGGGAACTCCTATTTCTACTTTAGCCCCGATCAATATCCTTCTGAGGCCTAGTGCCGATGGGCCCCGAGAGAGAAGACTCGAGCACATCTTTGCAGCCTCGAGGCTTTGAGTCGATCTCCCGAAATGCTTAAAAGATGAGAAATTGCCCCCTCCGATTTTGCCGTACACAGATAGTATCGGCATTTCCTAGATCGAAGTGAGAGGAAACTGTTACACCCCGTGTTATCGTATGTAAGAGTACGTCATAAGTCAATTAATGTGAGCTCAGAAAGGGAATCATCTTTTAAAAGTTTACAAAGTTAGTTCATCATGTTAATGTGGAGGTTACAAATATTTAAGATCATTAGTACCAAGTAGCAAGAGGGTTTGAAGGCTTAGAAGCTAAACGAATTGAAGAAAATAAGTTTCGTCGAAAGTCGACAAGTTGGAATATTTTACCATGTACTTTTGGGGTGATACTAGGGTTATTAACATTATAACGAGATTATATTATGAGTTATTTTAGTCGTACGATAGTTGGTGTTATGTTTTGAAGTCAAGCGAGTTGTGGAACAAAAGTTGGAAAAGGTCATCACAAGTTCCATTTATAATTTGCTGACATTTAGGTCAAATGTAGATGCACTTTTCTCCCAATATACTTGGAATCAATGGATGATCTACATATCAAATTGAAGATCTACGAGTCTAGTTTCCAACGCATTAAACCATTCGTCAATACGACATCGGAGTAGAGAGATATTCGCATTTTCGCGAGACCGCGCAAGCAGCTCCCAATGGGACCCACTTAGGCGGTGGTCGACCTACTTCACTTTATAAACGATTTGGACGCCTATTTTTCACTTATTTTCAACTCAACTTCGTCTCCAAACTTCTCCTAACCCTTTTAAACAGATTCCACAAGTGTTTGAAGTGATTCCAAAGTGATTACACCATATCTCAACATCAAAACTTAGCTCTAGTGAAGAACAACACCTCTTTGAGGTTGTGTTGTCATTGAGGATTGTTGTGGGCTGTATTTGGATGAAATTCCAAGTTGTTGCTGCTGTCTAAGGTGAGTATAACAGCCTACTAATTGTGATTAAGCTTGCTTGTATGTTGGTTAAGTTGTTAGGATGATAAACTACAAGATAGTACTTGGATTAGCTTAAGTCACTTCTATGGTGTTGTATTGCTATTGAGGGTTGTTGTGAGCTGAATATAACTTGGATTTCGACTTGAAGTTACTATAGGAGTTGTGTGTATTGTCTTCTTGCATGTGCTTAAGGTTATCTTGATGTTGATTAAGTTAAATGGATGGAGTAGACATCAACTAGTGAATAAAGCTACTAATTGAAGATAGTTGGAGTTGAGGATTGTTTCCTTTGTTATAAATATATGGTATAAGGATGGAATAATTGATGAATGACTTCATTATCATGTTAATGATACTGTTAAATTAATGTAAGAAGTCTATAAGGGGTGATATGGGTTATACGGATTCCAATCGGAGCTTGCCGCTCGTCGTGAAGTAGTTGTGACTTGTTGTTGTTATATGGTGTCTTGTTATTGATATTTATAGGTTGCTGGACTTCCCTGGCTGTTGTTGTTGGTATATGGTATTGGAGGAGGCCCTTGTTACAAGGGAGATGCTGCCCGAATTTACGTAGACGAGCTACTAGCTTAAGTTACAGACTTAGCCTTTGCTCAACACTGATTTTGAATCTCCTTATGCTATGATAGATCGAGTTGACTTGTTTGAAGAGTTGCTTAGAAGGTATTAAGGACTCAACATGTTTAAGGTATGTTAAGGCTCTTCCTTCATTCTTTTGGCATGATCTAAAGTGAAACGAACATAAACGATACGCTATTTCATAATGAATCTACTCCTAGCAACTAAGGTTGTCCATGTTATTCTTTCCTTACAAAGTTATTCCAAGAAAGTATATATGATCCTTGAGTCCTAGTGAAGTTCATATTGATGGTATGATGTCCATAATGTTAATCGATGGTGCAATGACCTTATGTCACTCCAAAAGGTTTAGAACGTGACTCCATGAGTCCAGCATGCATTATATATGTATCTACTTTACTCTACCGAGCCGCGCTATAGTCGGCCGGGTATGGCACCTATTGTGCAACCACTGATCAGTTGGGTTTACCGAGCTCCACGTGGCCGGGTACGATTCTACCGAGCCTTATGATGGCCGGGTACGTTTTTACCGAGTCCTCTTTGAGGCCGGGTATGATATGATGATGATGATGCCCACAGAGGCGTATGTTTTTAAAAGTTTATGTATATATATGTATTATGCATTTCATGTCAGTAGCCCCCAGAGGCACTCAGATGTTACAGGTTGTATCTCCTCTATCTCTCTTTACATTACTGTTCTTGTTTATGCTTTCCTGCCTTACATACTCGGTACTTTATTCGTACTGACGTCCCTTTTGCCTGGGGACGCTGCGTTTCATGCCCGCAGGTCCCGATAGACAGGTTGACATTCCTCCTAGTAGGCTATCAGCTCAGCGAAGGTGTTGGTGTACTCCACTTGCTCCGGAGTTGCCTATTTGGTCAGTATGCTTTGGATATGTATTGATTGGTATGGTGGGGCCCTGTCCCGACCTTTCTAATTTTATGTACTCTTAGAGGCTTGTAGACAGATGTCAGGTGTGTGGATACTTGTATGGCCTTGTCGGCCTATGTTTTGAGTTTACAAATGGTCATGTCGGCCTTATAGGCCCGTATGTCACATGTATAAGTTTGTATATCATGCTGGGTCATCATACGTTAAGTATTCCCTTATGTTTTATTCTTGTTATCTCATGAAGGGTTTTCTAGCTCATTTACCCATGATAGTATGATAAGAAAGATATGTTACGTTGGTACTCGGTTGAGTAAGGCACCGGGTGCCCGTCGCGGCCCTTCGGTTTGGGTCGTGACAAACTTGGTATCAGAGCAGTTCTGTCCTAGGGAGTCTACAAGCCGTGTCTAGTAGAGTCTTGTTTATGGGTGTGTCGTGCACCACACTTATAAGCAGGAGGCTACAGGGCATTTAGGACTGTCACTCTTTCTTCTTATTCTAGATCGTGTGGTAGAGCTCAGTTGTAAGAATTCAAACTCCTAATTTCGACTTTAGTCGTAATACAACGATACCTACATCCACAAAGACAGTTGGTAAGAGATTGAATGTGGCTCTGGAAGAGCTGCGTTAGAGGAACTCGATTTTGCATCATGCTTATGATGAGTAAATGTAAGTTCTTCAACAGATTATATGTGTACTAAGTTGTGTGAGCTTCTTGATAAGGAGCCACAAGGCATGAATATCTATCCACCCATATGGTAAAAAGTAATAAGAGAATCAGAAGGTAGATACAAGTTTCAACAAGCAAAAGAAGCAAGGTGAAGAAGGGTACGAACAATTACAGATATATATACAATTGGCCCCACCCATCTCAGTTATGCCCTATGGGAGTTGGCAAATATAGTTTAAGAGAAGAAGGGGATAGTAAGATCCAATTGGGGTTAGAGTAACCCAAGATGGTAGATGGATTATTATCATTAGCTAACATTTCCGAGGGTTATTGCAAATGTTGTAATAGTTCTCCTTGTGAGACACCCCGATGGTGCAATCTAGAATAGTGCACTTAGATATGAAATACTAGAATATTCAGGAATTTCAGAAGATAGGTAGTGGAATCCAAAAAGGGATAAATATTTACCTTTTTATGGCTCCCGTCCCTAGTAAAGAGAGAATATTAGGCGACCCGAAGAGCCAGTGGATGGAGTAAGGGGAGTTAAAAGCAAAAGAATATTTTATTGAAGTTTTCAGAATAAGGTGATAAACAGAAGTATTAGTAGGAGAATAAGAAGAGAGTAAATAAAGTATTATGAGTAAGATGTGATAAATGGGTGATAACGGTAAATCAAAATATGACACGATGATAGAGTCTATAGTCAAGTGAAGGAATAGACAAGAGGTAATAGACCTTGAGACAATAAAAGAGTATAGGCAAAAGGTTATATCCTCATACGAGAATTGAGTTGGTGACTCGAACATGATTACCAGAAGGAAAAAAAATAAAATTAGACCCCCGTAGTAATAGAAATTAGTATGGTCTAGTAAACAAGATAGAACCGAACATGATTAGGGACCGGAGGATTTGATAATAGTCGACATCGTGAGAATTTCAGAGATCGTGTTCCAACAGTAATAGAATAGACAACATACGAATAACCTTTGAAGGTCATTTAGGAAGACGCTTTCCTAAAGCAAGCACTCTGAACAGAGTTAATATTAAGGGACTAATTGTGCCAGTTACACTAGGTGTCACCTTAGTGCGTAAGAAATTAAGTTATCCGTTGTACAGAAGGTTACCATAAGACTATTAAGGTTCATTGATGATGTGAAAAGATGCCAACGATGAAGAGGTGAAACATCTATAGGTAGATCGTCGTAGTACTAAATCTTAGTACTCCCTAAAGGGGGGAATATAGTGTGATATGGTATTAAGTCGGAATTAAGCAGTTCAGGTAACTATGGAATGGTAAAGGAAGAATGTGGTAAAAAGGAGAAAGGGATGATGTTGCATTTGTCAGTTCCTACAGATATGTTGCGACTCCAGAACATTACACAAGCACGCCGTCGGAGAGAGGCAGTATGGGTTCCCACACCAGACGTTATTGATAAATAAGTGTGAATGAACACTTGATACATGAGGAGCCAGTACGAGTGGTAAGTTAAGATAAAGAAAATAACCCAAGAGAGATTATGCAGAATATATGTATATATGAGAATGGACCAACGAGTAATTAGTAGTTGATTCAGGAAGAGCCCGGTTATGGCTAGACATGAAGTCACAAATAAATGAATAGATCATGCAAGATAAATGTAGTGAACTGCAGCATAGGGAATTCAGTCTCGTAGATACGAGATTGCAATCATCTGAAAATTTTCAGATAGGAGTTGAGACAGTTAAAGGTACCGTTTAAGTTTTATGAAAATAAGAGAGAGTGACACTAAGGAGACAATCCAAATTTGAGCTTAGAAGTAACCCTACGAGCACAAGGGCACAAAGTTACGTAACTAAGGATTATTATAGGCGAGTAAGAACAACGAAAATTTCCTTCGGGTGTACGATATAACAAGCTCGCAACTTTACAAAAGCCAGAAGGTCTCCCTAAGTACTACAACAAAAGAGTGGCTGAGGAAATAAGGAAAAAAAAAAGGTTTCCACCTAAGCATAGTGAGCTAAAGAGTAAATGTTCTTGTACCAACAGTCTCACTACAATATTGTATACACTCCATAAGAAAGTGGCACCTATCGTGGCTAATGAAAAAAAAAAGAAAAAAAAAAAAAGGTGAGGTTTGAGATCATACGGGGTATAGGAAATTATAGTATTCGTGGGCAATAAGACAAGCCAAGTATTCATGCAACAAGTGATAGAACGACCAGGAAAAGTTAATGCTTACATTTAAGGACAACTGAGAAGGCACGAAAGGAAATTTATGGTGCTAGCAAGTTAAAGGAAGGTTGCGAGTAGTATAAATAGATAAGTGTAGGTCGTAAGGTAAAGTATCGCAAAGCAACAAGGTTTTAGGTAGAAAGGAGTAAGGATGTGAAAAGGTGAGTGAGAAGGTGACGAGAATATATATGTCCTTGGGATTAAACCCATCAAAACAAGGGAATGATGATTTTCATATATAATAAAAAGTTCGGTACAGCCTGAATGAACACAGAGGAGTCTAAGACTAGGAGCAATTAGAAGAGACGAAATGCTGCCCCGTTAGTAGAATAAGGGTGTAATTGTGATAGATAAAAGGATGACATTTAGGCCTTTGATTGAGGAATAATTTAAAGAAAAGGGGTTTTATGAATTGCACGGGATTGGAATACCCCCATAAGATGAATCATGTTAGGATGCTATGAAATACGGTTATTGAGGTATAGTATCGTCCCATGGTGGATCGGGCAAATCACTTCAGATGTTCCCCGATGAGACGTGAGCCCTAGTGACAATGTATTACGTAAGAGGTTTCATTTTGGATTAACATTAAGGTGAATAAACAACAGATGGGTACAAGTTCCAAAGTACAAGATGAGATTTTTTTTTTATTTTTTTTTTGTTATTCTTAAGATGAATAATAATGAGGAAGCACTAAAGGACTTAGATTTATACATATAGGATAAGCAGCGAAAGAGTAACCTGGAGTTGGGTAGCAAACCTCGGTAATAATAAACCGAAGTAAGTTTTATGGTATAGTATAACCTACCTAGATGTAGTAAATCCATAAGGATAGATATACAAGGCTATGAAACAAGAGATAGCAATAGTCTTAAGTTCGATAAAGTACCAAGCGAAAGACATCAGTACACCTATAAATGCCTAGAGGGACAACTTGTCATAATTCTGTATATGTTCATAAAGTGAGGCTTAGAGATTGGCTAAAAGATGGAGGAAAAAGGGAAGACGAGTCGCTAGGCACTCATACAATGACAGAGTCGTACATACTGCATGCCATAAGGTAGCAAATGTTACGATGTTGGAAAAAAAAAATTCCGACCACAGGTCGTGGTATGAGAAAGAAGCCTAAAGGTGGGAATACCCTGGCCGTTGGATTTATTTACAGAACAGTTTCCTAGATGTCAAGGACAATATTAAGGAATTCTTAAGAGCTACAGGTTATGAGACTGATAAGCGCATTAATCAACATTCGAGGACGAATGTTCCAAAGGGGGGAATGATGTTACACCCCGTGTTATCGTATGTAAGAGTACGTCATAAGTCAATTAATGTGAGCTCAGAAAGGGAATCATCTTTTAAAAGTTTACAAAGTTAGTTCATCATGTTAATGTGGAGGTTACAAATATTTAAGATCATTAGTACCAAGTAGCAAGAGGGTTTGAAGGCTTAGAAGCTAAACGAATTGAAGAAAATAAGTTTCGTCGAAAGTCGACAAGTTGGAATATTTTACCATGTACTTTTGGGGTGATACTAGGGTTATTAACATTATAACGAGATTATATTATGAGTTATTTTAGTCGTACGATAGTTGGTGTTATGTTTTGAAGTCAAGCGAGTTGTGGAACAAAAGTTGGAAAAGGTCATCACAAGTTCCATTTATAATTTGCTGACATTTAGGTCAAATGTAGATGCACTTTTCTCCCAATATACTTGGAATCAATGGATGATCTACATATCAAATTGAAGATCTACGAGTCTAGTTTCCAATGCATTAAACCGTTCTTCGATACGACATCGGGGTAGAGAGATATTTGCAGTTTTGCAAGACTGCACAGACTGTATAGTTGGCAAGTAGGTGTGTCACTAAAGCTTTTTGAGCAATACATTTCGTGTGTTATATGAGGTCTTTTTGGGACATATTATATATCAAATTGAAGGTCTTGGAATCTAGTTTCCAACACTCTTAACCGTTCGTTCATACGATATCCGGATAAAAAGATATAGGTATTTGAAAAAGGGCCAATGAGATGGTGCCAAGTAGCACCTTTTGACTTTTCAACCAAAATGGATATTTATCTTCCTATGTCGTCTCTTTCTTCATAATTCCAGAGAGCTCGACCAAATAAGACCCCTAACCTCACCCTTAAGCTGTCCACAAGGTTATCCAACAAGATTATCATCCGAGGCACAAAATCACGAAGCAATAACACTAGAACGATCCCCACGACGTGAGTATCGCTATATTGCCTCTCTTTTTCTTTGTAGTTGGAGTTTTGGAAGGTATTTAATAGTTAAGAAAATGCCTTATTTCTGTATTTAAGCTTTTAAATATGAAGGAATGTTGATAAATTCATTTCCTAATAGCTAGAACTCACGGGACGGTGATTGGAAGCCGTGAGTTCGAATTATTCGACTTGTTGTGCGCTGTTTTTGGGCTGTTTCGTGTTGGTATTGGGTTGTATCTTTTACTACTGTTTTGTGGAGTTTTGGAGGAGGAAGGATGTGGAAAAACACCATATAGATGTAGGGTTGTGGGCTGGTAGTTCTTCGTAACATTTCCGGATCGTTTGACACGACTACGGTGGCCGTCGTATGTATGAAGTGATTAGGTTGTGCGTGGACTGTTTTGGGAGGCTCAATATGATTATTATTGATGTTGTCTGGGCTGTTTGGTGATTGTTTGGAATTGTGTGAAGTCATATATATAGGGGAGGTGCTGTCCGTTTCATCATAAAATAGGTTATGGTCGATACATAATAGTTATGACGCTTGAATGATAACTACAGTATCGTTTCTCTTATTGTAGACTAAGGAGTCGTGAAAATTGCATAGCTTGAGATTGGGGCAGTATATACAAGGTATGTTAAGGCTCTTCCTTCATTCTTTTGGCATGATCTAAACTGAAACGAGCATAAACGATACGCTATTTCATAATGAATCTACTCCTAGCAACTAAGGTTGTCCATGTTATTTTTTCCTTACAAAGTTATTCCAAGAAAGTATATATGATCCTTGAGTCCTAGTGAAGTTCATATTGATGGTATGATGTCCATAATGTTAATCGATGGTGCAATGACCTTATGTCACTCCAAAAGGTTTAGAACGTGACTCCATGAGTCCAGCATGCATTATATATGTATCTACTTTACTCTACCGAGCCGCGCTATAGTCGGCCGGGTATGGAACCTATTGTGCAACCACTGATCAGTTGGGTTTACCGAGCTCCACGTGGCCGGGTATGATTCTACCGAGCCTTATGATGGCCGGGTACGTTTTTACCGAGTCCTCTTTGAGGCCGGGTATGATATGATGATGATGACGCCCACAGAGGCGTATGTTTTTAAAAGCTTATGTATATATATGTATTATGCATTTCATGTCAGTAGCCCCCACATGCACTCAGATGTTACAGGTTGTATCTCCTCTATCTCTCTTTACGTTACTGATCTTGTTTATGCTTTCCTGCCTTACATACTCGGTACTTTATTCGTACTGACGTCCCTTTTGCCTGGGGACGCTGCGTTTCATGCCCGCAGGTCCCGATAGACAGGTTGATATTCCTCCTAGTAGGCTATCAGCTCAGCGAAGGTGTTGGTGCACTCCACTTGCTCCGGAGTTGCCTATTTGGTCAGTATGCTTTGGATATGTATTGATTGGTATAGCGGGGCCCTGTCCCGACCTTTATAATTTTATGTACTCTTAGAGGCTTGTAGACAGATGTCAGGTGTATGGATACTTGTATGGCCTTGTCGGCCTATGTTTTAAGTTTACAAATGGTCATGTCGGCCTTATAGGCCCGTATGTCACATGTATAAGTTTGTATATCATGCTGGGTCATCATACGTTAAGTATTCCCTTATGTTTTATTCTTGTTATCTCATGAAGGGTTTTCTAGCTCATTTACCCATGATAGTATGATAAGAAAGATATGTTACGTTGGTACTCGGTTGAGTAAGGCACCGGGTGCCCGTCGCGGCCCTTCGGTTTGGGTCGTGACAGAAACGAACTTGATGCCCAACTCTTTAAGTTCCCTACGACGATGTTATATCGGTGATGCAGACTATGACGTGAGCCTTTGTGACAACGGGGAAATCCCTTGGATTTGTCTTTGCCATTCAATGCACTGTTGATTCTCGTTTTTCAAAGCGGCTTTACCGCTGTCAATTTGGTTTTCAAGAATGCATTGATTGCGCCTGCCGATCTGTCTTTTGAAGACATCAAAGACCGTGTGATTCCCCCCTATAAATGGGCGAACATTAATGCTATTTCTTCAGCTAAGTGTCTTATTTCCTTCATTCATCCGTTCCTCTTTGCTGCCTTTACACCATCTTCTCCTATTGTTAACTGCTATGTTTGGGGTTCACGGCCCTAAAGCTGTATGGCAACATCCTTATCAGTTGTATAGGGTCCTCTTACCCGAGCTTCTCCATGTCGAACGAGATTATACCATCTCGACGCTGCTGCTGTTGCTATCATCGCTACTAATGTTACTGTTACTGACTCGAGATGATGATACATGTGGGGCCGGTTTCTTCCGGTTCGGACAGGTGTTCGGATTCTACACCGCTGCTCACTCTCCTATCCTGGCCTGGTGTGGCACTTCATCCCTTGGGTTTTTTCCCAAGGGATAAAATGGCACAAGTGGCTGTCGAGGCTAGGGCCCACCGGATCTTCAACCTTTGGCTTCGGCGGGCTATGTCTCTTTTTTCTGCCTCTTCTGTGTTCTCCCTCCTTTCTCTTCTTCTTCTTTTCCCTCGGATATATTATTCCGAGGAATTGAGCTGGGAACCTAGAGGAGGTGGCGGTCGAAGGTATCGCCTTTGAGGACACAAGCTCGAGGAGGCGGTGCTTAGGGGATACTGCTACCGGAGATGAACCTTCGAGGATGGACAAGGTTTACACTTCGCATATCCCCCATTGTTTCCTTATCTCTGAGTAGAAACCTTCTTTAAGCTTTTGTAATTATATGTAAGGACCCATCGAGGGCCGTTGTAAGCAAATTCCCACAAATATAAAGATATTTTTTGACTTCTGCCTTTGATGTTTGCTATATTTCCTTTGATTTTTGCGAGGACCCTGAATGTATGCTTCTGCTGCCGATCATCAACACTCAGCTCGAGCGCGAGTATTTTTCTCGGTTTTGTTTGATAGAAATGGCTCTTCTTCGAGCCCACCGTTGTTTCTCGGACCGAGCTCGAACTGGTCTGATAGTCTCAGGCCATCGGGACCCTCGAGTCTCGTAGAGATAATACTTTGAGACTTGAAGTTCTTGATGGCAGTGTCTGAGTGAAGTTGGCTTGGGACACCTGGAGATTTGTCGTAAACTTGTTGAAGATAACCCTTCTAAGACGTTGTAGATAGGTCCTAGATGATGGATTACCCGAATTTTGGCAGTGCCCTGAGGCCGAGCCTCTTTGGGCAGAGCTTCGAATTTCCTGTTCCTCCCCTTGGGGGGTTCCTTCGAGTTAGCTACTATCTCCGGCCCCATAATGGTGTTGGAGGTTTTTATGGAGCCTAGCTTCATGTTGACAGAGGTCCTCGAGGTTGAGTAGTGCCTCCGGATTGGAGATGGTGTTTGCTGGCTTCCTGAACCCTAGCTTTACGTTGATGGAGGTCCTCGAGGTCGAATATTGCGTCGAGACTGGCATTCGAAGTCATTAACCTCCCGGGGCATATCTCGGGCAGGCGGACCGTAGCTATTTCCGCGTATATATAGGGTCGCTTTCGCCTTTTGGGAGATCCACCTTTTAGATATTTCCTCCTGTTTCGGCATTGAGCCCTTTGTTACCTTAGTACCAGAGTGTTACTGCAGGTTTCTGCTTTGGCGCCTCTAATCTTGCCATGGCTACGACTGCTGCTTTGGGGTCCGCTTGTCAGAGAAGGGAGAGCTCCGCTCCGAGTGCTCAGGATCCGCGGGAGTTTAACTTGAAGACTACTTCATTGATAAGGGAAGAGCACCTTGAGTTAGTGAGGAGAGAATGCAGATGAGGGGAGGAGGTAGCGCTACAGGTGCTTTCCCCGGACGAAGATATTGCCGACCCTGCCGATGGGTTCCTGAATGTATATACGTATCCCTTCACACTGGGACCTCTCGACAGGGTCGTGCACAATTTATGTGTAAAGTATCGGGTTACCTTGGTGCAGGTACACCCGCCGTTTTGGCGAATCATGTTGATGATTAGGTTTTTTGCGAAGAAGGCGGGGCTTGAATTCACGCTTAGCCATCTCGTTAGGCTGTACCGGCCTTTTCACCACCGAGGTCTGCTAACCTTGCGGTGCCATTCGTCCATGCCTTTTGTTGTTGATGACGATGAAGGCGGAGATCGAGAGTGGGCCAGTCGGTTCGTCCGGGTCCGGACGGGCGACGTCATCCCTGTGGAGCTTATGCTATTCCCTAAAGAATGGATCTATATACGTGAGTGGAGCGTCTTGTGCTTTCCCAGATTCGTTCATGTTGAAAGCTAATCTCGTAATCGCGGTTCCTTCCTTTCTGCAGCAATTTCATGGGCGGCAGGAAAAGTTCCTGATCTGCCTGGTTGGGTCCGGAAGCTGGCGACCCACTCAACTTGCGACGAGCGCAGGTGGCGAGCTGCATCTTGGGGCAGGTGGGAAGAAAAATGTCATGGTGCGTGTGTATATTGCTTTTCCCTTGTCCCTTGTTTATTCGGAGAGATATTCTCCCTTTTTTATGTACTAACCTTGCTGTTGTAGGTATCGGAGAGCCTCCGAAGGCGAGGCTGTGTCCCTCCAGAGAGGAGGAAGGGTTGCCGGCGTTCGGGCCAAAGTATGACACTGATAAGCTGGAAATGCACTTGCAGGGAGATGGAACATGTGGCAAGGCGATACGGGGTCGGGCCGTTGATACGGGAACATCGCCCGAGCCTATCATGCCCGAGGTTACTGGTTCTAGAAATATGGCTACTTCGAAAGGTCGTGTTTCGACCTGGGCCGACTCTTCCGGGGGCGAGGGGGCTAGATCGACTGATATGAGCTCGGTCATCGAGGAAGTCTTCCGACTTCATTTTGACGTGAGCTTCGTCGTAGGCCTCCTAAATCCGCGTCTTCCTTTTCTTACCGAGTTTTTCATTTTGCAAGCCTTTGACAGGCTCAGGTCCGAGCTGCTCGGTCATGGGGCTAGGCTCCGGAAAGCTCTGGATGAGGGCACATCCCTTAGGCTCCTTTGCGAGGAGAAGGAAACTGAGTTGGTATACTGGCAATGTGAGGTGTATCGGAGCTTGAATTGCGAGAGCTATTTGATGGAGCAGGTAACTTCCTGCCTTGGTTGAGTATGCATTTTGCTTTTTATCTTCAAAGGTTCATTCTTCGTCTATCTCAGCTGGAGAAAAAGAGGGAGGCCTTGGAGCGTCGTAGGGGTGAAGCCGAACAAATCAGAAATGACTGTACACAGCTGAGAGCTAGGGCGTAGGTCCAAGCCTCAGAGGAGAAAGATGCATCGGCTAAACTTTTGGCCCTCGGGGTCCACCTCCGTTTAGCCCATGGCAACATTTTAGTTCAAGCGGATATGATCGTGAAGCTTGAATTCGAACTTTCGAAGGTTAGGGCTGAGATAACTGATGCTCGGGCCGAAGCGGTTTTGAACCGTACTAGGGCCGATCAGGAGATGGCGCTTCATTTGAAGGACACTACCGATGCTCAAGACGAGTTGAAAAGGTCCTTGATCGTGGAGAGAGGATCAAAGAATATGCGTGTTGCAAATCTCGTAGAAAGGTTCTCGAGGAAATCAGTGCCAGGGGTTTTGTTTTCTCGGAAGAGTTGGCGCGAGCGAGGGAGGACGAGCCCGATGCTCGGTTACTCCTGTCCGACGCCGAAGAGACTGAAGATGAGGCCGGTAGGCCGTAGCTCTCGGGGCGGGGTGTAGATCTCGCCATCCTGTACGTAGTACCTTTTTGAGTATGTTTCTAGATGGAGAATCTATTTTTCCACGTATGTACCTTAAAAAGAAATAACCCTTTTGCAGCTTTTTTGTTCTTCTGTACCTTCGTTTGTTTCGCTCATGGCCAGGCAGACTGGTTTCAGAGTGAGTGAGATTTATTAGATCCGTGGTATGGCCTTGGGGCTCATTAGGCGGGCCTTGGGGCTCTTGCGCGCTCGGTCGATACGACCTTTAGTGTAAGCAGGCATTCTGAGCACTTACGCTTTTGCCCAACTATTTCGGGTGGAGTCTCTGAGTTGGGTTTCGACTCGAGCTCATATATTCCTCAAGCTTTTTATGTTTGCATGGGCCGGTGGCCCTTACGTTTTAACTCTCTTGGATCTAGTCTCCGAGATGGGCTACGACTCGAGCTCAGTCGACACTCAAGTTTTATGTTTGTATTGGGCGGGGGACAATGGCTCTTACGCCTTCGATCGAAGCGATCTTTTATGTAAGCTGGCGACAATGGCTCTTACGCTTCGGCCTTAGGCATGTGTGTGTGGCCCTGAGGCTCGATAGGCTGGCGACAATGGCTCTTACGCTTTGCCCTTAGGCATATGTGCAGCTCTGAGGCTCGTTAGGCTGGCGACAATGGCTCTTACGCTTCGCCCTTAGGCGTGTGTGTGTGGCCCTGAGGCTCGATAGGCTGGCGACAATGGCTCTTACGCTTTGCCCTTAGGCATATGTGCGGCCTAAGGCTCGTTAGGCAAGCAACAATGG
This sequence comes from Nicotiana attenuata, assembly GCF_001879085.1. Lineage (NCBI taxonomy): Eukaryota > Viridiplantae > Streptophyta > Magnoliopsida > Solanales > Solanaceae > Nicotiana > Nicotiana attenuata. The sequence continues at coordinate 13,005 of NW_017674308.1, read as the reverse complement.
CTTTTACGCTTTGCCCTTAGGCATATATGCGGCCCTGAGGCTCGTTAGGCTGGCGACAATGGCTCTTATGCTTTGCCCTTAGGCATATGTCCGGCCCTGAGGCTCGCTAGGCTTTAGTTTCCTCTCGTTAAGGACTTTTGCAATGATTTTGCCTGACCTGTCGTCGGTTGGGGAAGAACCTCGATTTCCAGTCGTTAGCGGCGACGTCCGAGCACCTCGTAAGCTTCGGCTCGTAGGCTGAGTAGCTCTAAGCCTTATAATTTGGAGCTGACATGGTCAAAGCTCTTTTGCTTGTTTAGGGTAGCCTATTTAACCGGTTCTTTTCGAAGTAGATTCGAAGTAATGGCCTATGATTTTGTAGCAACGGTCGGGCGTCCCCAAGTCGCGTTAGTTTTGCTGGTGCAGCCATATGACTGTAGTCATTTATGTTTGGCCAGAGCCATTTTTTGATCCCGAGTATAGTAGTTTAGGCGTCTATATCGAGGGTATGCCTTTTTAGGGGTCTTACAAATTCGATATATATCCTGAACTTCGAGATCGATTTATGCCTGTAACAAGGTCTTACAAAACTTTTCATGCCTTTTGAGGTCTTACAGTTTTTTGCTGATACTTGATGCAAGTATGATTCATGCCTTGCTTGAAGGTCTAACAGTTCATGTTGTTGCTTTGTGAAGGTTTTACAAGACCGAGTCTGCCCGCTCGGGGTCTTATGGCCTCGGGTTTATTGCTGAACGGCGATTGGCGATAGTCTCCGAATAATCGAGTTTGTTTTGGCTTGAGAGCCGTTACTCGCGAGCTCGGGATTACCTCATTGAGGGCTTACGACTTTGGAGATTCCGACCTTGAGGTCATGCGTATGCGGACTTCTTCGGTGCCAGTCTCCGAGTATTCGGGATGCTTTCTTTTTGGAGATAGTTAATGATTTTTGTGCTGCCTTGCTGAGGGCTTATTAGCCTGGAGATTCGACCCTGAGGTCATGGGGGTGCCGAATTATCGATGCCAGTCTCCGAGTATTCGGGACGTTTTCTGGTGGAGAAATCGTTCTGGCGAAAAATGCTAGGTTTTTCGTGGAGCATGAATCATGTTGGCAAAAAGCATTCTTTGATTATTTGACACTAGTACATGTGCCTCCGCCACCGGGGGCTCGATTGTGCGGACACGGTTCATTCGACCGTTTGGCCCGGTACATCATTTTCTCATTGAGGTCATGTTTGGCATTTCATAGCTCTTCCGAGTGAATGATCTTCCGAAAGGATGTCCTTCGGCATTCGTGATCGGCAGAAGAAGAAGCTTTGAAGATTTGTTGGATTCCCCTTAGGTAGCATATAGGTGTTTCCTCGTTAAAAACCTTGCCAGCAAAACCCTTTTGGGGACAAAATCTGGTCGATGGAAAAGAGTGCAACACTTACCCAGGGGCATTTGTGTAGTTTTAAATCGGGCATACTAGCAATAATATCGCTATAGCATTGATATATTCTAGTTGCTCGGAAGTTGTTCGCCCTCCATAGTGCCGAGCTTGTAAGATCCGTTGCCGACTATTCCGAGGACGCGATATGGCCCTTCCCAATCTTGTCCTAGTTTTCCTTCATTAGGATTTCGTGTGTTGAGAGTAACTTTCCTTAGGACCAAGTCTCCGACTCCGAAATACCGGAGGTTCGTTCGTCTGTTATAATATCTTTCGATTCTCTGTTACTGGGCGGCCATTCAGATCAGCGAAGATTCTCGTTTTTCATCCAGTAGTTCAAGAGCCGTGGTCATGGCTTCGTTGTTCGAGCTTTCGGTAGCGTGTTGGAATCTGGCGCTCGGCTCCCCAACCTCCACTAGAATCAATGCTTCGGCGACGTATATTAATGAGAAAGGTGTTTCGCCTGTGCTCGACTTTGAAGTCGTTTAGTACGCCCACAGTACCTTTGGCAACATTTCTCTCCACTTCCCCTTGGCGTTCTCCAGCTTCCTTTTTATGTTTTGATGATGGTCTTATTTGTGGATTCGGCTTGGCCGTTCGCACATGGGTGGTAAGACGTTGACAGGATTCTCTTGATTTTATGGTCTTCGAGAAACTATGTTACCTTGCTCCCAATGAACTGCCTCCTTATCGCTTGTTATCTCGGTGGGAATTCGTAATCGGCACATAATGTGGTCCCATATGAAGCTAATGACTTCCTTCTCCCTTATTCTGTCAAAGGCCTGCGCTTCCACCCACTTTGAGAAATAGTCAGTCATAAATAAGATGAATTTAGCTTTACCTGGTGCCGTTGGCAGGGGGCCGACGATGTCTATCCCCCATTTCATGAATGGCCACGGTGACAAGACCAAGTGTAGTTGCTCGCCGGGCTGGTGAATCATAGGAGCGAATCTCTGGCATTTGTCACATTTTTAGACGAATTCTCTGATGTCTTCTTCCAAGTTTTCCCCATAGTAGCCTGCTCTGATCACCTTTCGGACTAAGGAGTCGGTGCCGGAATGGTTTCCACAAGTGCCCTCGTGAATTTCTCGGAGTACATAATCCGTGTCACCAGGCCCCAGACATACTGCTAGGGGGCCGTCGAAAGTTCTCCTGTGCAAGGTCTTGTTTTCATCGAACATGAAACGGGCTGCTTTAGTCCGCAGAGCCCTTGATTCTTTTGGATCCGGGAGCAGCTTCCCGTCCTTTAAATAGTCAATATATTTATTCCTCCAGTCCTATGTTAGGCTGGTGGAATTGATCTCAGCGTAACCTTCCTTGACCATCGATTTAAATAACTGAACAACAGCCCCGGGGAGTAGGTCTTCTTCTTCAACGGAAGATCCCAGATTTGCGAGGGCGTCGGCCTTGCTATTCTGCTCTCGGGGTACATGGACTAAGGTCCATTCTTTGATGCGACGTAGCGCGACTTGGATTTTGTCCAGATACCTCTGCATTCTATCTTCTCGAGCTTCGTAGCTCCCGTTTACCTGGCTTACTACCAGGAGTGAATCGAATGTAGCCTCGACGGTTTCAGCTCCCAAGCTTTTATCCAGCTCTAAACCTACAATCATAGCCTCGTACTCGGCTTCTTTGTTAGTCAATTTTGCGATTTTTATAGATTGTCTGATCACGCCGCCAACGGGTGGCCTCAGGACTATACTGAGCCCGGAGCACCTTATGTTGGCGGCGCCGTTTCTGAACAGGGTCCATATCCCGGAGGACGTCCCTGATTTTAATAAAAGTTCCTTCTCTACCTCGGGTACGAGAGAGGGCGAGAAATCGACCACGAAGTCCGCCAGGATTTGAGACTTGATGGCCGTTCGAGGTTGATACTCGATATCATACCCCCAAGCTCGATGGACCACTTGGCCAACCGGCCCGATAGCTCGGGTTTATGCAGTATGCTCCGGAGGGGGTACGTTGATAGAACGGAGATAAGATGGCATTGAAAATATGGCTTCAGCTTTCGCGAAGCGCTTATTAGTGCGAGAGCCAATTTTTCCAAATAGGGATACCTGGTTTCTGCATCCCCTAAGGTCCGACTTACATAATAAACAGGGAATTGCGGACCTTGCTCTTCTCGAACCAGTACGCCGCTTACCGCTATTTCATACACGGCCAGGTAAAGATAGAGTGTTTCATCCTCCTTTGGCGTATGTAGCAAGGGTGGGCTAGTCAGATATCGTTTTAGTTCCTATAAAGCGTGTTGGCATTCTGGAGTCCATTTGAAGTTGTTCTTTCTTTTAAGTGAAGAGAAAAAATGATGGCTTTTGTCCGATGATCTTGATATAAACCTGCCCAGAGCTGCTATTGGCCTTTTTAGTCGTTGCACGGCCTTCACATTATTTACCACCGTGATTTCTTCGATAGCTTTTGTTTTATCGGGGTTAATCTCGATCTCCCGGTTTGATACCATGAAGCCCAGGAATTTGCCCAAACCCACCCTAAAGGCGCATTTCTCGGGGTTGAGCTTCATGTTGTAATTTCTGAGGATGTCGAAAGTTTCCTGCAAATGAGTCAAATGGTCCTCTGTGCGAGCATGTCATCAATATATACTTCCATTGATTTTCCTACTTGATGCTCGAACATTTATTAACTAGGCGTTGGTACGTTGCTCCCGCATTTTTTAGTCCGAAGGGCATTACGTTATAACAATAGGTACCATACTTTGTGATGAACGAAGTTTTCTCCCTGTCCTCGGGGTTCATCTAGATTTGATTGTACCCCGAGTAGGCGTCGAGAAAGGTGAGGGTCTCGTGGCCGGCCGTAGCGTCGATCAGACGATCGATGTTAGGCAGTGGGAAGGAATCTTTGGGACACGCCTTATTCAGGTCTTTATAATTTACGCACATTCTTAGCTTGTTTCCCTTTTTAGATACTACTACTACATTGGCCAACCATTCGGGGTATTTTACCTCTCTAATGGATCCTATTTTAAGAAGTTTTGTTACCTCTTCTCTGACGAAAGCATGTTTTACCTCAGATTGTGGTCTTTTCTTTTGCTTGACGGGTTTAAATTTGGGATCGACGCTTAGTTTGTGGGAGGTTATTTCCGGCGGAATTCCTATCATATCTAAGTGGGACCAGGCGAAACAATCGATAGTGTTAGTAAGAAATTGAATGAGCCCTCTTCTGAGTTCGGGGGTTAGCCCCGTTCCCAGATATACCTTACGGTCTGGGAGGTGTTCGACCAAAACGGCCTGCTCCAATTCTTCTACCGTTGACTTAGTTGCGTCCGATTCTTCGGGTGCGACGAAGGTTCGAGGGGTGGAGTAGTCTTCTTCGTCGTCCTCGGGGGCCTGTATGTTCCTGGGCTCGTCAGAAATCGGTTCCGCGGGGGCCGGCACTTTGTGGCAAACCACGAACATTTCCTTCGCCGCCCGCTGTTCTCCATATATGGTTGTTACTCCGTCCTTTGTGGGAAATTTTATCATCTGCTTCAGGGTTGACGGTACTGCCCTCATATCGTGTATCCAAGGCCTGCCGAGCAATGCAATGTACCTCATGTCACCATCGATGACCTGGAATTTTGTGTTTTGAATTGCACCAGACGAGTTGATCGAGAGGGTGACCTCCCATTTCGTTACCTTGCCGATCATGTTAAAGCCGTGGAGGATTCGAGAGATGGGAGTAACTCGATCGAGCAGCCCCAGTCGTCCCACCACCCCCGATCTGATTATATTGGCCGAACTGCTCGGGTCCACGAGCACACGTTTTATGTTATTGTTGTTTGAAAGAAACGAGATCACCAACGCGTCATTGTGCGGTTCTGTCATGGCCTCGAGATCCTCTTCGCTGAATGCGAGGATGTCTTCGGGCATGCGGTCTTGGGTCGGCCCCTCTTCTGCGGTGGATGTTCTCGTCCGCTTGAACATGGGCCCTTGGGGGGTGTTGGTTCCTCCAATAATCATACGGACGTCGTGTTGAGGAATCTCTTCTTCTGCCCAGGTCGAGTTTTACGGTGGAGCCCTGACATCTAGGACAACCATGTCCCTCGCTTTATGGTTTTTGAGGTTGCTGTTCTCAACTCTGTTCACTGAGCCAGACATTTGACCTGCAATTGAAGATCTTGGACAAGAAAAAGTGTGAAAGATAACTTGCATTTGTATGACGAAACTAGCAAGAAAATAATCACATTTTTTTTAGCCCCACGATAGGCGCCAAACTGTTTACCGTGAAAATGGTAATAACAATTAAATTTGTCGATCCGACTCTAAAAATACGTGATCTATTTTTATGCTAGTCATGGAGCGGTTGATGCTGTGAGTGTGTGGTTTGAGGGCGAGACGCGAGTTAAAATAAAGCAGTAATCGAACCGAGAGATAGCCGTTCGGGGCCTCGAGCTGGTCGATTTAGGGTCTCGAGGTCGAGTCTCGAGCTCGGGCTCGAGCTATCGGGGGAAATCGTGGAAGGGCTAACAGATGCAATAATATTAAAGGAGGCTTTTTATTGCCAATGATAAGCAATAAGCAAGCAATGAATATGGAACAAGTATGAAAATAATAGGATAGAACAACACTGTCGAGAGAGTATCTTAGAGAGACAGAGAGAGAGTTATCATATATTTCATGTAGAGTCATTGGAGCAACATCAGTTCCCTAAAAAATAGTTAGAATCCCCTTTATATAGAAGGGAAGAAGTTTATATGGTAAGGCACACATTAGCCGTAAAGGTGTGGAAATGGGACGGCTGAAACGACGCCTCGAGTAGGGCTCAGAATAGCCTGACTATGCTTTGCCAGACGTAGCCGTGACAGATTTAGCCGTGTCTTGGGAACTCCTGTTTATGCTTTAGCCCAGATCAGTATCCTCCCGAGGCTGGGTGCCAATGGGCCCCGAGGGAGAAGACTCGAGCGCATCTTTGCAGGCTCAAGGCTTTGAGTCGATCTCCAGAAATGCTTAAAACACGAGAAATTGGACCCTCCGATTTTTCCGTACACACTATGCGTTTGCTCGTTTCTTCTATATAACTTGGATCATGCCAAAAAGAAAGAAGGGATAGCCTTAACATACCTGGAGTAGGAAAAAATCCGTATGATATTCTTGGAAAAGGTTACACCGTACTACCTTAGAACCGCAAAATTTTACGTTGCTACGGTTCTAACAATTCTCGTTGGAAATGTTTGGTTGCAAGAATTTCGTTGGAAGATCTTTTTTTTAATTGAGTTTAGCTTCTGTTCTTGACATATTTTGAATAAGGAAGAAATATATATGAGAACTACACTTGAAGTATAGACTTTACACGTTAATGTCTAGCTTCTGCTCTTGATATTCTTTGAATTACGAAGAAACATATATGAGAACTAAACTTGAATGTATAGACTTTACACGTTATTTGTTTGGTTAAAATACTTTTTTTTTGGTGAAAAAGATGCATATATATATAGAACGATAATCAAACTCTTATAGAACTGTTCAGGTGATGCATTATAGGCATCGGATTTACAGTAGTATTATCCAAAGCTCCAGTATTGCCACATTTTGGTGGGGGAATTTTAGTCTTAACTCAAAATTTATTAATTAACTAGGTAATGTCCCGTTACCCGATAATTAATCAATTACCCGCATAATTAAGAAATATCTCAAATTACTTAAAATACTACTCATTCTTAATATACCTTATACATCATACTATCACGGTCATATGGTATTGTACCTTTTATGGTACTAGTCCATAAATACCGGGTAGTTTAGCTCAGGTCGTATTTTATTCCGAACTGCCAAACTTCGACGAAACTCATTTTTTCGATTTGCTTACCCTCTCACCTTCACGAATTTACATATCCCTTGTTTGAAGTAGCGTGATACTTATAATCCCAAAATAAATCTCATTCCCGAACTCACATCGATTAACTTATGATGAAACTTTAGCGTACGAGAATGCGGGACATAACATTTTATTTTCGATCTTATATCAATTTACTTGTGGCGTACCTCCACGTGCGAAAACATGGGGTGTAACATCATTCCCCCCTTTGGAATATTCGTCCTCAAATATTGACTGATGTACTGATCATTCTCATAACCCATAGTCCTTGTGAATACTTCAGTACTCGTCTTGCCATCTAGGCGACTGTTCTGTGAATGAGTCCCAAAGGTCAGGGCATTCTCCCCTTTAAGCCTCTACGACTTGTAGTCAGAATCCTTATAATCTCGTAACTGTTGCTACCTTCTATCATGCAGCCTTTACGACTCTAACTTTGTATGTGCGCCTGACTTTTCTCTTCTCTTCCAAGTTTTAGCCAATTTCTAGGCTTCACTTTCTGAACATATAAAATATGTTAAGTAGGCCATATTATACCAAAATTCTTACTTCGATTTATCGTTGCTGAGGTCTGCTAACGAACTCCAGTTTACTCTCGTTGCTTATCCTATATGCATAAAGCTAAACACTTCTTCATTACTGTTCATGTTAAGACTGATGGCCAAATCTCATCTCGTACTTTGCAACTTTTACCCATCCATTATTGATTCACCTCAATGTTGATCTACAATCATCCATTGATAACTAGAAATTTTGTACATAATATATTGCCACTAGGCTTACGTTGCATCATGGAATATTTGAAGTGATTTTTCTGATCCACCTGGGTGATACAATATTATACTTCCATAACCGTATTTCGTGCCATCCCAGTGTGATTTACCTTACGTGGGTATTTTAATCCTGTACAACTCATGAAATCCCCCTATTTTTTGTTGTTGTTGTTTGTTTTTTCAAATCATTACTCAATCGAAGGCCCAAACGTCATCCTTTACTTATCATAATTACACCCTCATTCCATTAACAGGGCAGCATTCCATTTCTTCTAAATGCTATTAGTCTTAGACTCCTTTGAGTTCATTCAGGCTATACTTAACTATCTATAGCTTAGATAAACCATTAGCTCTCTTGTTTTCATGGACTTAATCCCGAGGACTTATCCATTCTCGTCACCTTTTTACTTCTTTCCTTATCCTTACTCATGTCCGCTTAAATCTTTGTCGCTCTACCATACTTTAGCTTGCGACCTATACATATCCATTTATACAACTCACAACCTTCCTCCAACTTGCTTTCACCATAGATTTCTTATGTTATTCTGGAACGTCAAACGAGACGTCACATCGTCTCTAACTCTCCTCTACTCTCTTAACTAAACTTCTCAGTATTTAGAAACCATAGACTGGAAGACATGCCGCTACCATTCCCGATTATTGAATCCCCACGCTTCTAGCCTTCTATCCGAAGTATAGACTATTCACAACCTTCTGCATTTGGGTATCTCGTAAGTTGTTCACCTTTACCTTACTTACTTAAAATCTAGCATCATATCTTCTATCTCTTTCATAACTTCCCTTCCAAATAGGTATGATTCATACCACAACTAGAAGCTCTTTTATAATAATACAATCCGATGGGAGCTTCATACTGACTTCTTATGAAGCTGTTACTTTTTTTCTTAAACTAGCTTTATCGCAGAGCCGTTATACACTATGGTTGTTGTACTATCTCTCTTGTACCTCTGATTTTAAGGGAGATCCTGCAATTTTCTCGATCACGATGTTTCTAATTTTCTGGGTCCAATAATCAGACTCCTGATTACTTAGTTGATGTAACTCTTTAGTTTCCTCTTCCCTCTGATCAACCTTTATGTAAGCTTAAGCTATATTTCGATTTGCGGCTCATGGTATTACTTTAGCCTTTCATGGACGCTATGGAATATCCAGGATGCAATCTTCTAATAATTCAATCTTTTGGCTATGACCTGGACACAATTCTTTCTTTTACTTATATCGGAGTCTTCTACGGCTGTATGATTGTCAACATATATGCTGCATGGATAATATTCCGAAATCTTAAGTGCATTCATAACGTAACCAGATCTAGATTATTGATCAAATAATTCCTTTCATTCCATCTCCGCTTTCTTCAAACGTAAGCAATTACTTTTCCTGGTCTTTTTGCCCTTTGTTGTGTGCATACTTAACTTATCTTAGTGCACACACATATAGGAATTCCATACAACTCATATGATCTTGAATATCACTTCTGATTTTACTTCCCGTTCATTAGCCACGGTAGGTTCCACTTTTTTTAATGGAGTGCATATAATGTTGTGGTGAGACTGTTGTCATAAGACCATTTCCTCTTTAGGTCACTGAGATTAGGTTGAAGCCTTATTCCTTCCTCAGCTAGTACTTCATTGTAGTACTTAGGGATGATCCTCTGACTCTTGTAAAGCTGTGAGCTTATTACATTGTTTACTCGACGGACCTTTTGATATCCTTCCTCGCCTATAATTATCCGTAGTTACTTACCTTCATGCCCTTGTGCTTGTAGGGTTGCTTCTGAGCTGATATTCTGATTGTCTTCCCAGTAGCATTCTCTTTTTATTTCTATAACACTCATAAGGTATCTTTAACTACCCCCAACTCCTATCTGAATTTTTGTCAAGCATTACAATCACATTACTGCGAGGCTGAATTCACTATATTGGGTTTCACTATGTTTATCTTGCATGATCTGTTGATTTTTCTGTACCTTCTTGTCTAGCCATAACTAGGCTCTTCCTAAATCAACTGCTAACTACTCGTTCATCCATTCTCATACTAATATTTTGCGTTATCCTTCTTGTGGTTATTTCGTTTGCCTTAACTTACGTCTCGCACTGGCTCCTTATTTATCAATAACACCTCGAGCACGAACCTTTTACTTCCTTTCCTTGACGTCGTGTTTGCATAATGCTCTAGAATTGCAGCATACCTGTAGGATTTGGATAAGTGCAATCTTATCCTTTTCTCAGTCTTATCGCATTTTTCTTTTATTATTCCATAGTTACTACAACAACTTAATTCCGACTTAATGCCACATCACTCCATATTCCCCCTTTTAGGGAAGTACTAAGATTTAGCGCTATGATGATCTACGTATAGATATTTTACCTCTTCATCATTGGCGTCTTCTCACATTATCGATGACCCTCACTTGCTGTCGCGCCCCCTTTTTCTTCTCTTCCCCTTCCATTAGGGAGGAGTACGGGTTTCGACATTCATGGGGTGTAAAGACTCATTTCCTTTTGGGAATTGGGTATTTTAAAGAGTCGCCACCTAACGATTTTTAAGGTGCGTTAGGGCACCTATAGGGTTCAACTACAACTGCATTTGATAACCAAAGATAGGGAAGGTGTTAGGCACCCCTCAGGATCCACTAGTGCGGTTCCCGGCCAGATAGCTTTTTGTGAATTTGTGCAATTAGCAAGTAAACAAATAAGGCTCAAATAATAGGGGATTTTAAATTTAAATACACAAGTGTTTGAAAAACAATAAAAAGCATGGTTTTGAAAAGAGTTATAATCTAAGCATGCTTGTGAATGAAAAAGGGGTCCTAAGTTTGTTTGTAATATGAATCACATCAATGCAATACCCGGTAATCACTCCTCAAAAGAGGGGATACACGTGGTATTAGCGCACCGGTCATCATATCCATATCCACCCTTCCCACCCCGTGAAGGTATTAAAGTGAGGATTGGTCTCGGTCTCTATTGCATGATGTTACCCATCCCATTCCTATCAGTCCCGGAGGAATTTAGGACTACTATTCCTATAAGAAGGAGGTTCTAAGCTGACTCTTAGGTTTAAAGGTAAAATGCTAAGGCGACATACAAAATAAGTAGAACTGCATTTAGAGGGGAAACATATAAATAATTGAAAGGCTCATGTATACCTCAACAAATAATGCATATAAGCAGCATGACTTAAACACAGTTAAGGTCTAAATTTTAAATCCTAATGCAGGGTGTTTGAGTCAGAACCAGATTCATTATATAACTCAGAAAAGAAGTTCGAATCATGCCTGTCTGCTGGTTGTAGCAGTTGATAATTAAATAGGGGCAGTTCCAGTTTTGTTGAAGTAATTTCCTAAGGCTTGCCTAGGCGTGAACATGATTCAGTAGTTATTCAGGATTACTGACAGTTGGAGACTATTGTTATTACCTAAACATGTTGTTTTAGGTGTTCAAAACATAGAAATTATGGCCAATTAGTTGTAAAGACCAAATGAAATTGTTTTATTCCTTTTCATGCATTCGTAATTAGCCTAAGTGTGTTTAAGCGAATATAAGTGAGATCATAAAGACATGGTATCTAAATGAAAAGAGGTGCAAAATGATGTATATATGCAGAATCCTAAACACGATTTCTATATGCAAAAATATTACAGTCACTAGGGCATGCTAAGATGATATATTCGTTAATGTTGTTTTGCCTAAATAGGATCTCTAAGTGTACATGGCAGTAGGAACATGATTGCAGAAATACCGGTTATTAATACATTTAACGAAGGATTGCTAAGTGGTATGATAGTGAAATGGACATGCTGAAAAATGATAAGTGTATATCCCAAGGAACAGGATCTCTAACGCATGAAATGAGTCCTAAGCATAGATTCTATTGCGCAAGTAGGAATGTAAACCTAGTAACATGCTTTCTACCCTTTTAATAGCTAAAACATGCATATTCCCCATCCCTTTTCACTAACCAACCCCATAATATTTACAAATTATTACAGACCAAATGATTGAATTACAAAAGAAGTGCAGAATAAGAAATTACAACCAAAGGAAGCCTGATCTTGACTTCCTCTGAGTTATATAATTAATCACTTCAATGCCAATGTTATTCCAAAGCCTTTCTCATATCTGGGTGTGTCAGAGTTCCCTAAGGACCTCAAGGGGTCCCGGGCAGTGCTCACACCAAAATTGGCATAACCAAACAGAATGAGTGCAGTGTGGAAGGGCCAACTTTTATGTGTCCAAGTTCAGAGGGAGCTCAAGGGTCCCAAGGCAAGGCTCACACAAGAGGGGTAGAACCTAGATTCTAAGAATATAGTGGAAGTGCAGAACACATGTTGAAAGAGATTTTTTTTTTTTTAAAAAAAAGCTGGACTGATAGTCCATTTTGAAAGCAATAAGTGACAGAGGTGATTGAAATCAGTTGTAAATGAAACTCAAATTCCCAAGATGGGATCACACACAGAACCATAGTCATACAAAGGGGTCAAGGGGCTTGGGACACACATACATCTGACTGTGAACACATAACCCCATTAAGGGTCTTAGGACTAGTTGGACATGCACAGCAATGGCTGATACTGGCATGATCACAAGCTAGTCAGAAAGAGCATAATCACATTGAGGGAATAGGGACTTACGATAGCAAGTTCATGGTAAGTGACAAACATAAGGGAGTGCGTTAATCTAGAGGGAAAGGGGATATATCAGCATGCTAGTAATGTAACATGACCGCAGAACCACAAGCAGAAGTAAATAAGAATGAGGGAAACTGAAACAATTAAAGAAGCATATTGTTGTTGAGGCTTGAAAAAATTAACTAGGACATACCAGTAGAGAAAGCCAAGTGCAAAAAGGTACAATAAGCAGGATTCCACAGTTTAGCTTTGGCTTTCAGCCGGCTAGACAAAGCAGTATCACAAGTAATAATAGAGAAGGAAAGAGTTTTGAGTGTGTAAGTGTGTTTTCTGAACTCAACTGTTCGTGTGTGTTTGAAAGAAGAGAGGGT
>NW_017674307.1:99860-102101 GCF_001879085.1 Nicotiana attenuata | reverse complement strand
ATGAGGAATCTTCGGCCCAGTCCTTAAAAGCCAATCTAATTTTGAAATAGTAATACAAGAAATTGAGTGTGATGATGAATTGGAATATGATGATGACGAGTGGGTCAAAACCCGCCCGGAACAATTGAGTTTGATCGATGAGAAAAGATTGGCAGCAGTGTGTCGTGGCCAGTGGTATCAACGGAGAATGGCAAGAGCATATAATAAGAAGGTGCGTCCACGTAAGTTCGAAGTGGGTCAGCAAGTGTTGAGATGCATTCTTCCGCATCAGGCTGAGGCCAAAGGCAAGTTTGCCCCAATTGGCAGGGGCCGTTCATCGTGACGAGAGTGTTATCGAATGGTGCTTTGTATTTAACAGACATAGAAGGCAAGTGTGTCGAAATGGACATCAATTCCGATGCGGTCAAGAGATATTATGTATGATTTTCTTTGGTTTAATTGTATTTGTTTGTACTTGGCATGTTTTGAAGATTGGAATGACGAAGGCATGTTGTTCTGCTATCTAAACACTTTATCCTTTGTTACCCCTTTGAGCCTTATTTATTTTCTTTCATATCCCTCTTTTGAAATCAGTAGTAAAGATCAGAAACACAGGCGTGAAAGATAAGTAAAAGGAAAGAGAAAAGAAAAGAATGAAAAGAGAGAGAAGGAGAAAGGAAGAAGAAAAAAAAAAGAAAGAAAAAAAAGAGAAGAAAAAGAAAAGGAAAGGAAAGAAGAAACAACAAAAAGAGAAATGGATGAAAGAAAAGAAAAGAAGAGAAAAAAAAAGGAAAAAAAAGAGAGAGAAAAGAAAAGTCACAACAATAGAGCAATTCCTATGACATGAACTACGTTCGACCTGATTCCTTTTAAGGATACGTAAGCAGCCTCACGGTTCGTTCCCATCAAAATAAGATCCAAAAGTCCCCAAGTAAGAAACTGGGACAGAAGTTGTGGTTGTTGTAAGAAATCTGATTCCGAAAGTTGTAATTTTTGAACCAATGTTGAATTGTTTTGAGCCTTGATACCCTTTCTTTCTGACCCTATCCAAAAGCCCACGTTACGGTCCAAAGAAAGACCTTCTGATCAGTCTTCGAGAGATGCCAAGTCGAGCAAGTAGAGGTGATTCATGTCAGGGGAACCACTCCGGTCCAAGCAAGAAAAGTTATAATAATGAGAGAGTCTTATTGGTGAAAACCCTCACGGGCACTATAAGACGACGGGAGCTGAGAGAAATGAAAAATGAGAGAGTCTTATTGGTGAAGACCCTCACGGGCACCTTAAGGCGAAAGTGAGTTGATAGATGAACAAATGAGAGAGGTCTGTGGGTGAAAACCTTTCAGGGCACCGCAGGATGAACAAGGTTAAGGTTTGGGTGAAGAAATCAGGTTATGGAATCTCGGGGCAACAAAGTACGGCAACTGAAAGTTGGTTGGACAGATTAGGCCGATTAATCCGAAATGCATGTCATGATCATTGGTGCCAGCTGTTCCATTCAGATAAGTCTCTTTTTCTTTTTCCTTTTAGCAAGTCGTCCTGTATTGGATTTTCTTTATCCTTAACTCTCAAGGTCATTGCATTTCATTTCTTTTGGGGTTTGGTTTCTCTAAGATGTTTCAATGTCCGTTTTGTTCAAAGCAAATAAGAAAGGATTTTAAAGCTCACTACCAATTTCCAAAATTTCAAAGCACAGTGTGGCCAGAACATACCAAAGATAGCATGATGTAAAGTGAGATATAAGGAGTCACCGGAAGTTTCATCGGTGGAATGACTTGGTAATTTCATGGGAGATGGAAAGGTTCAGAAAAAAGGGGTCAGAGAGGTAAAACAACGGTTTAGGTATGGAACACTCGGGTCATCAAGGGTTATGAGGTTTGAGGTCAATCAGAAAGTCAAGCGGTTTAGGGCCAATTCGGGGAAGCAGGACAAAACAAAACATGGCAGCGGAGAGACCTTCACCAAGAAAGCCATCAACTAACCACCATTTTAAACTGACAACATTTTCCTTTGATTGAAACAGGGGCAGGAAATTTCGTTTGTTTCAGAGGAACTCTCCGTAGGGGAAGAGCAAGCACCAAACAGGTTTGATCGTGAACTTTCAGGACCCTCCTGGAAAATGTGTCTTAGTTAAATTTCAAACAATCATGAAGAGCATAGTTTAGCATAAAGGAATGTAAGTTGGTTTCAAAGTTTGCATGTTTAAGACAAGATTCAATTAGGAGTTGTCACGGACCCCCCCCCCCCCCCCTGAATAATGGGACC
>NW_017674307.1:91650-96322 GCF_001879085.1 Nicotiana attenuata | reverse complement strand
CTGTTGCTGAGCTTGCTGAATCTCAGTTCTTCTTTGTCTCTTCTCTTTTCCCAGGTATATTTTGATTCTTATGGACATTAGCTGAGTGTAACGCACAAGCATGAGTTTGGAAATATGAAGATTGTTGGTTATTTGCTATTAGATCTTCTCTTTCTTTTAATCTTCATTTTCCGATTCCTAGTGTTCAGTTCTGTCTAGCTGTACATCTGTGCATGCCTAGCAGCATATGAACTATTAGTTAGACTATTCTAAAGGACTGTAATCACCTTGTATCTAGTAAGGATTCATTTGGTTTTCCACTTTGTATTTAAATGCTTGATTTGTAATAATTGAACTCTTTTTGTAATACCTGAATTGGGTTTGCTGCAAGAGCTTGAGAAACTCAGTGAATCATTTCAATTACTTTTGTGTTCATCCTTGGTTAGCAGTACATCTCTGGTATTGGGATCCTTGTTTTGCCAACCACAATTGGATGCTTATCATAGTGCAGTAATTGTGCAAATGGGGATTTAATTTCTGAGAAACAGGTTTAAACTACTTAGAACAAAAGAAACATGCATTGATTTATTCTTGAGGAGTATGTGATTGGTTTCAGCCTAAAAAGTATTTTAAGAACTGAAAATGTTTCATCAACTTAAGTTGAATCTTTAACACTATCTAGTTAGTATTTTTCAGCAACTGTAACCTTTTGTGGTGTGAGTGGTGGTTGTATGAATGTGGTTCACTTAATATGGCTCTTAGTTAAATCTCGATCTATGCTTCAGGGGTTAGTGTTTATAGCTTTAGTTTTGTGTTCATTCAATGTTAAGCTTAGAAATCTGCAAGGTTAAAATTCATTTGTTACTGCGTTTTCTTCAGTTTGAATGTTTTTCTGCGGTTGCCTGGATTCGATCCCCATACCCTATTGCACTAGGCTTGTGCATGCTTCATTTGAAAGGGGCCCTTCGCATGGGCTTCAGGAATGTGACCGTTGGGCTTCTTATTAGGCTAAGTCCAAACTATAAGGATGAAATGAATTAGCCATCCTTAGTTTCAATTTCCAGTTCAGGATTGAATTCAGTCAAGGTTTAGAAGTTAGTGTAATTTCATTAGCTTCATCTCATTAGTGGGGTTGAACCATACTAGATAATAAATAGTTTATGGCCCTTTGAGGTGTAGTATGAATTTCCTTTTAAAATTGGAATCGAGGTGAGTCGTGCCAAATAAAATCTCAAATGCGTGGCCCTCACATATTTATTGCCTTCTAAAATCCTTGGAATTTGAGGCGTGCCAATTAGCAAATTTCCATGGCCCTCGCAAAGTTAACAACGCGTAGTTGCTTTAGGCGCGTCATTTAATAATATTACCTTCCTAAACTCGGGTGCGCATTTATGTGACCCAAATCCAAATCTCAACATTAGATAAAATGTGTTGCGGACTGCGGGTGCATTTATGTGACGTGGTTCGAAACATATTTTAAATGACGTTGCAATCTTCCTTCAATTAATTAAATAAAAGCGGTAGAAAAGTTGAAAATGCACATAGGCTAAAACATGTTTAAAATCAGATAATAGGCCAATTATAATAGTTGAGCGACCGTGCTAGAACCACGGAACTCGGGAATGCCTAACACCTTCTCCCGGGTTAACAGAATTCCTTACCCGGATTTCTGTATCGCGGACTGTAATACAGAGTCAACCCTTTCCTCGATTCGGGATTTGAACCGGTGACTTGGGACACCATAAATCTCCCAAGTGGAGACTCTGAATTCTTTACATAAATAAATCCCGTTTCGATTCTCCTTTAATTGGAAAATCTCCCTTATACTATACCTCTTCCGGGGGTGTAGTGAAAAAGGAGGTGTGACTGTTCCCACATCGAGGGTCTCCATAGCCTGGGCTTCCTGAATTTGCCCCTCGGAAAATAAAAGAAGGGGCGGTGAATCGTCAACATTTATTGCCCCAAGCGGGTTACTTGGGGTGTTCTCTTCGTTTTGAAGGGCCTAAGAACTGGCCCCTTCAGGTATGTCCACCAATTTCCCCATCACGGCGGGAGACATCTTCGGCCTCCGATGACTAGGGGACTTTGCTCGGGCCACCCTCCGAAATCCCTTCGGCCCGAAGCTGAACTTCTTCAACCATCACCGGCTCAGCAGCCTTTGGGACCTCGGCGCTCCTCTTTCGAGCCACCAGCTCTTGGTTAGCATATTCTTTTTCCTCTTCCTCATCTCGTAGCTTCTGAACTACATCCGCAGATAGGGTGCCGCTATCTTTCTTCGACCTGCGTGTCGTGCTCTTCTTAGGCTTTGAAGTATCGGAGGGCGAAACCCTTTTTCTCTTCTTATCCTTGGCCGGTTTTGGGGCCTCCTCCTCTTCCCCAGGCGGGGGAGGCCTCATGATAGCATTTTCCCCGAGACCTGTATGAAAGGAAACCAGGTAGAAATAAAAAGGAGACATTTCAGAGAAGAACGTCAAACACATAGAAAGAAACTTACCATGATTTTTGGCCTCCCATCTGCCCCTTGCCAAATCACGCCACCAACGTTCGCCATATGAAGAGGTCGATGCTAGTTTCTGAACCCAGCCTCAAGGTTCGGAATTGCACCAGGCACCCAAGAGACTACTGCGCCATAAGAAAGAATGTTGATGAGAAAAGGTAAAGGAATCAAGACAATCAACAGAAGATATAGGTGGATTTGTACTTACGCTTCATGTTCCATTCTTTGGGGAATGGCATATTCTCGGCCGGGATTATGTCAAAAGTCCTTACTTGGACAAACCGGCCCATCCATCCTCGATCTTTGTCCTCGTCTATGCTCGAGAACAACACCTTTGTGGCCCGATGCTGAAGCCTTATTAATCCGCCTCGATAGAGACGGGGGCTATACAGTCTAATGAGATGGTCGTGGGTGAAAGAAATCCCCTCTACCTTGCTCACGAAGAATCGGAGAAAAATAACGATGCGCCAAAAAGAGGGGTGGATTTGGCCTAGGGTTATGTGGTATTGGCGGCATAAGTTGATAATAATAGGATCGACAGGACCCAGCGTGAAAGGGTAAGTGTAAACACTTAAAAACCCTTTCACATAAGTGGTAATATCCTCCTCGGGGGTAGGAATCACCACCTCTTTGTTTTTCCAATGGCAATGTATTTTCACCTACTCAAGATCGCCCTCGGTTATCGAGCATATGTATCTCGACATTGGCTCGTATCGTCCACGGACCGATGAGTGTTTCTCAACTTTAAAATTGGAAGTAAGATCGCACGACCCGGGAACACACTCTTCGATGCGTGGCTCCACTGGCGTTTTATCACCGACCGGCCGCGATAAAGAGGCTTTTTCCTTCTGAGGAACGGTTTTTGATGTCTTCGCCATTGTTATACGAGTTTAAAGAAAGAAGAAGATGAAACTTGTTGTTTTAAGAAAAGATTAGCAAACGGGATTTGAAGAGCCTGCAGAATTGATAAGCTTGAAGGGAGTAGAAGAGTTTTTGAAGATTAGTAGAAATTTTGAAAGTAAAGTTTGAGAAAATTATGAAGACGATCTATGTATAAATTTGCTATGACGGTTTGAAAACACTAGTGGCCAACCGTCGATTGACGATCATTAATGATTTTTGGGAACTGTGTAGACGTGACGCTTCAGTCGCGAGGGTGACGTCATAATTGGTTGAGGTACAAAATCGAAGGCTCGGTTCATTTCATCTCATTACACTGCAAGAAACGAGGGGACTATCAGTATACGGTTAAACTCAGGCTTGCCGGATTTTGCCATTAAATCGAGACCAAGGAATAACATCCAGGGTCAGCCCTGTAATGGATCAGGTCAGAGCACGAAGACAAAGTATCGAGTTCAAGAATCGAAGTGCCCGTTGAGATCGAGGCCATCAGCAATCGAGACCTAATATGATCGACTTCGAGCGAAGCGCAATAACGGAAAGGCGGAATATCTGTAACTGGTCGGAGATCACGGCGGACATCCTGGAACAAATCAAATCTAGGGCGATTGTTTAGGCTAATCATGGGATTTACTTCCATAATTAGAATTGTACCATAACTAAGACTTCTCTGCTGTATAAAGAGGGCCCTAATCATTTTGTACCAATTTACATTCATATAGATCAAGGCAATCTAATATTTCTCTCTTTCTCTGGTTTATCAACTTGTTATTCTTTATCTGTTCTTACTTTACTGAGCTCGAGGGTTCATCAGCACGAGGGCACTCTCCAAGCATTGGTTTGTTTTTTATTCTTGTCAATTTCCATCACTTATCTTTAAGTTAATCAATTGGTATTAGGTGAAATCATGTATCCTTAAAACCACATTATAAGTTTAATTGTTATCCAGTTTTTAGGGTAAACAATATAAGTTATATATTCACTTTTACTATCAAAGTAGCTACGCCACGATGTGTCATTATTAACTATTCCCTTCATTTCAATTTATGTGAATTTGTTTGACTAGGCACGGGATTTAAGAAAAAATAAAGATTTTTTGAATTTGTGGTCCTAAACTAGTCAAAAAGGGGTCCAGAGTATTTATGTGGTTATAAAAGCTTCTCATTAAGGATAGAATTGAAAGTTTAAGCTAAATTATTTCCAAATTTAGAAAGGGGTCATTCTTTTTTGAATGGACCAAAAAGGAAATAGGTTCACATAAACAGGAACGGAGGGAGTAGATTTGCATGGCTGTGG